>NW_025422822.1:0-195021 GCF_020497125.1 Mauremys mutica
CTTCTTCTTGTGACTCAGCCCTCCAGCCTGAATCCTACCTCTCTCAGGGTAACAAAAAGTCCAGGCAAATAACTGTCCCAATCCTTATGTCCGGTCTTCAGCCCTCAACTCTGGAGTTACTGTACCTATTCTCTCAGGACTTTCAACTGCCCTTTATCACCTTCTTAGGACCTTCCACTACACTTGGTTCCCTATAAACCAGCAGCCCAGGCCTGCTTCATCAGACTGTGTGCTGCTACCACCCTACCACAGCCTGTCAGTGGGCCTCTCCCACAACCCCTCGAAGTTTCACCCTTCTTTCAGGGCCACGACTCACAGGCTCTCCCCTGAAATCCTCCAAGAAACCCCAAAACCCAAAGTATAAATTTAACCCAACGTCTGCCCTCCCCAGGTTTGACCTTTCATGCCTCTGAAGTTCCCCTTGCTCTGTTCCTCAGTTGAATGCCTCACAGGGCTCTCTCCCTAGGAGCCCAGATCCTGCCCTTTTATCAGGGATCCTCATCACTGGAGCTTGTTCTACTTCCCATGGCGGCGCCACGTCTCTCCTGGCCTCTTGCCAGATTCTGCTACTCAAGAGAGGGTCCCCGGGGCTTCTTCTATGACCCTGCTGCTCTCTCAAATGCCCAGAAAGGGACTGTAACATCCTTTCCCTCTGTCCCTGCAGCCTCTTTCTAATCTGTGCTTCCTTTCATTACAGTCACTGCCCAGCTCCATCTTTAATTAGGCCGGGCTCACCCAGCTGGGTTAATTGGCCACTCAGGCCCACCTTAACCCTTTCAGATCTAGTATAGAAACTATTTACAGGGCCATGGTTATGTCAGAATAAAAGAGCCTCACCAACTCAAGCTAAATCAAAGGGGGCGCTTTATTCCAAACTAAAAACATCTGCACACAGACTTGCACTGAAGTAACAAAAGGTGCTCATTGAAACCCTTATTATGGTGCAAGTGTGCATGTCTGTAGACCAGTCCCTGTTTTGACGGCCTCTGCGCAGGTGCACTGGCAGATCCCTGAGTCTGAACAGAGCTCAGTGGAACCTGTCGCTGTTGTATATGAATGCCTCACAAGGAAGCATTATCGCCATTGTACAGGAGGGACAGAAAGATTAAGTGACTTGCCCAGCATCACCCAGACAGTCTGTGGCAGAGCAGAAACCTGGGTTTCCAAAATCTTCCTCAATATCCTGAGGTTTATTTTCATCTGACTGTCATCTGTGTAAGACAGATGGTTGCTGTTGGCTTAATCTTGCGTACACTGAGAGCTGGATCTCCTCCATGCAATATTCCACTCCTCACCCCCAATAAACAAGACCAGATGCTGTTTGCAAATCATTTCCTCGATTATAAGCATTTGGTTCTGTAATCTTTTGGCTAGTTTGATTTACTAAACTCAGCCCATAAAACTCTGAAAGCTAGAGCAGGATTTTATTCTTGGTAATGGAGGAAATAGTTGGCCAGAATATTTAGCATGACTTAGTCCAAGAGAATGATCTTTAAATTGAAGTTAACTTGCTGGAGTCAAAAGGTCCCTCGATTCAGACATATAGAGCCCTGCAAATCTGTGGATATCCATGGACCATGTTTGCAGATTGGAGATTGGATGTGGATACAAATTTTGTATCTGTGCGTGCAGGGCTCGACAGACACAGTAAATGGACTGATGGCTTGTATCCCAGTAACTTTCCTGTGTTGTCCAAATGCTATGGTTTACAGAGATGTGCTTCCTCTGGGACTGACATACCCTGGCCTTAAAACTCCCTCAGAGTCCAAACACGAAAGGTCTGGAATAGGAACTCATACCCAGACCCTCTGCTCATTTGGAACTGGTTCCAAACGACATGGCTTCAGGCCCATTCTTCTTTCTAGGGGACATAACGGGTGACCCTCTTAGGGTTGTGAGCACCCCCACATTCTCAGTGACGTCGATAGGATTTGAAAGTGCCATGTGCCAATTGTAAAAAATCCCAGAAAGTCACTTTCTTCTAACACTGATCAAGAGACTTTATTAGAATAAAGAAAATGGTGTCACCTTTAAAACTATTCTGCTTCTCTCTCTCTCTCTCTCTCTCTCTCTCTCTCTGTCACTGCTTCTGCCTAGAACCTTTCCCCAGCCACCTCACCTGTGCTGCCTCATGCTACAGATTTAAAGAAACAGCACACACCTCCTCTAAGATGGTGCTCAGCACCTTTCAGGACTGGACACAGCTATGGAGTAGAGATTATCATAAAGGGGCATGTACTTCCAAGACAGAGACTGTGGCTTGAATAGATGAAGCAGGGTAGATTAATTAGGAAAGCAGTGTGTATTTTCCTTAGAAATGGTTAGTCCAGAGTCACTTGTGCTGTGACATTTACTACACGGAATTTCTTGAGAGCCAACCTGATGGTTTTCTTAAAAGCTACTTTGAAAAAAACATCCACCTTTATTTATAAATTTCCTTCTCCAATGAGGGTAGAACAGGCTCTGGAACACTCTCCAACTTGACAGGGAGCCTGGGATAGAAGATGCTATACATAACAATAACAATGCACCTATAGTGCTTTTTCTATCCTTAGACCTCAGAACACTTTAAAAAGTGTGGCTAAGCACTATCATCCTCTGAGATTAGGAAACTGAGGCACAGAGTAGTTAAATGAGTTGCCCAAGGTCAATGGCAGAGGTGGGTCTTCTGACCCTCTCCACCCCCTGTTCAGTGCCCCACCCATACTGCTTCCTGAATAGCGCAGAAGTACAAAGCATTATTATTATTATAGGCAAGAGTTAGTGGCATCCTTCAGGGCTCTGCATTCAAGAGCTTTATGGATTTTGGATTGTGTATATTAAAGTAGAGTTAGACGCAGGGGATGAGCTATCTAATGCAGGGTTTTATACGCGTTACCTTTGCTGCAGTCACCGAGCTGAGCTCTTGCTCTGGGAGTTTCTTAGACTTGTCCCATGTTCTGGGCTAATTAGTTAATGTCTGTGCAGCACCTTAAAGATGTAAAAAAGCATGGCATAAATATTAAATGTAATTATTAGCAAGTAAGTATTAATTATCCTTCTGGTTAGATTTTGTTAAGGCCTCCAAAGGCCTTCAGGCATGGGTGTCTCAATACATTCACACTTATTAATTAGTATTATTATGTAACCATTATACAGAAACATTGAGTTGATAAGTTGCTAATGGGGATGGGCCTGAATCAAAGCCCTGGCTCTCATCAGCTCCAAACTTTGGGGAAATTTCATGTGCGGGTCGACTCCTAAATTGGGCCAAACCCGCCAGAACTTTGGGAACGTTCAGCTATGGAACTGGATCTGAATTTGTCACTAAGATCTTTGCCTAGTAGATAAATGTAAATGCAGTTGATTTTTATGGGTTTATTTATTTGCATTTTAATCTCTGTGAAGCACTTTGATGAAGAGTGCTGTTGCTAGGTATTATTATGCTAACAACAACAACAACTAATATTTACACAAATTCGGATAGTTAGACTTCTGCTTCCAATTGATTCCAGGTGCAAAGTTGTTGACACAAAATTGAAACCTACTTTTAAAAACTGTGACCTTTACCTCTTACTTAGTCAACTACTTTCAGCTCTTAGACTCTACAGTGACAGTTATTGTAGGAAGCCCTAAGATAGCTGGATACTAGTATAGCCACACTTCCCCTTCCCTGTCTCCTTCCTCAATAGCTTCAGAATATGTGGCAACTTGCAATTTATGAGAAATGAACAATAACAGCCATGAATATTGTCAAGCCAACACATTGCAGATCTGGGCCCTAATTCTCTTGTGTCTTGCACCATGTATTGTCATTTACTCCAGTGCAAAGTGGATGTAAAATACCACCAATTCCAATCTGTTAGCATTTTTAGACCCTATGTTGGAGGTGTATAAATCACTACACAAGGTGCAGGGCAATAGAGAATAGGACTCTTGGTCAGAAAATCTCAACAACAGCTGAAAATGGGCATTTTAAAGAGAGTTTCCACAATTTTTTGTTTTCTTCCCATTTTCCTCCAGCTCAGGACACATGGGGTGAAATCCTGGCTCCATTGAAACCAATGGGGACATTGCCATTGATTTCAATGGGAATCAGGATTTTTCCCAAGGGAGAGAAACCACTGGTTACTGAGAAGCTCTTTGATACTTGATTGGATTGCATTTAGCTTTGGCAACACTTGTCTTCCTTGTCATGCTAGTAAAGCTCAATGGACTGAAACTGAAACTGAATACGGTGCAAGCTGTACCTGTGAACTCCAATGGGGAGCTGTTGGACTGTGCACCCAGCGTGGAAACCTTGATGAAAATGATTCTCTGGCACCAGCAGGAATGATCCTATGCTTTTATTTGAGCCGCCATGAGACTGATGATTCCCATGGTGCTGTGACCTTTGGCTGAGTCTTGGGGCTATTTTTGGAAACTTTCAGAATGTTCCAGGAGTGCCCTTCACCGCTGCACATGTGCAGAATCTTTGGCTTCGGCTTAGCTACAGCAGGCCTTTGTGGGCAACCAAAAAACGGAGAGCCAATTAAAAATCCTGGCTGTGAGACCTCTCTGGTCATCCAGGTGACTGTGCTCCCATGTACTGATCCCAAGGAGTATAGGAATTGCAACCAGGTGCAGGCCTGGAATAAAGTAAACTCATCTTCAGAATCCGTGTTTAATACATAATAACTAGAGACGGGCCTGAGCTGCAAAGCTGAGATCTGGTTCCAAAGTCTGGGTCAGAGGATTCGGATCCAGAGTTTCAGTTCAGTCCATTATACAGATGGGGGTCAGCTGAAAAATGCAGGTCTGGATCAAAAAATGAACTGTTCCTAAGTTCTGGGTTATTCAGATCTCAAACCTTGGTCACTCATCATTAATATTAACTGTTTCATGGCTGACTTCTTAACCAAGTAACTGTACACCCAGAAAGTGTGATTTTACCCACTGTTACCCAACATATGCCCTGTCTTCACTAGATTTTGTTTGGCCCTGTAATTCCTAACAGGTGCAGCTCCACTGGCAGAAACTGTACTGTACTGGTCATGAGACACACACAGACTCAGGTACGTTTACCATTGTATCATCTAACCCTATTAGGTGAAACAATGGTAACAAACAGCTGCACCCTATCTACACCACAGATGCAACCGCTGGAGTGAATTCATCCCTGATGTTAATCCACTCAGGCTCATGGTTTCAAATGAGGGATAGACTTGGCTCTTTGTTTCTGTGCTGCATTGTGCACTGTTTGGGCCAGATCCTCAGCTGGTCCAATTACTTCAATGGCCCTATGCTGACTTACCCCAGCTGAGAATCTGGCCCCGTATCTTCAGTTATTGTAATCTCCTGGTTCATACCGGTGAATACATTGAGGGATCCGGTTAGCCCCAGAAAAGCTTAAGTATCTTAATTATTCCTCACATTAGTTGGAATCTCTGTGAGTAACATTGTTGCTGTTATTAAAAAACCTGATGGGAACCCTTTAACTCTGCCTGGTTTGGGCACAAATATCTACTTGCCGAAACTAAGGGGGAAAGATATGGCATCCCGGGGAAAACTTAAAATAATTACTGAGGGTTTTTGGATGCAGCAGCAGCTGCTGCTGTCTGATCAAGCATCTGTGAGAATCTGTTCTTAACATGATAGAAACCTTACGGAAATTGTCTCTAGAAGATAGTCCATGTGGCACAGGGATAATACCTACTATCGGCAGGTTTGGTCAATGGTAGTAACTGCCTGAAGGCCTGATCTTCCTCTCAGGCCATGTGTACACTGAGTTATGACAGTGTAGATATGCTGCTGTAGTGTGGCTGCTTCCTATATTGACAGAAGAAGTTTTTCCATTGCTGTAGGTAATCCACCTCCCTGAGCAGCAGTAGCTATGTCGACAGAAGCATTCAGGGGCGGCTCTAGGCACCAGCGCACCAAGCGCGTGCCTGGGGCGGCAAGCCGCGGGGGGCGGCCTGCCAGTCGCTGTGAGGGCGTCAGTCAGGCTGCCTTCGGCAGCATGTTTGTGGGAGGTCCACCGGTCCTGTGGCTTCAGCGGCAATTCGGCGGTAGGTACACTGAAGGTGCGGGACCAGCAGAACTCCCACAGGCATGCCACCGAATCCGTGTTACCAGCGGACCTCCCACAGGCATGCCGTGGAATCCGTGTTACCAGTGGACCTCCTGCAGGCATGCTGCCGAAGGCTGCCTGACTGCCATGCTTGGGGCAGCGAAATATGTAGAGCCGCCCCTGGAAGCATTCTTCTGTCAGCCTAGCAGTGTCTGTACTGGAGGTTAGGTCTGTCAGGCATGTGACTTTTTCACATCCCAGAGCAACCTAGCTATTTCAATCTAAATTTTAAGTGTACACCAGGCCGGATTTACACTATTCCACGCCCCACCCCCACCCCCATGACAATTGTCTGATTCTCCCGTAGAACTGGAATGAGTGAGAGGAGAGTCACTCTTAAGTCATCACCTTAAAACATCCCCTAAAAGTTTTCTTCCAGTACAATTTTGTGCAGACTTTGGTTGCCGAGCAGGGTGACAGGTACCTTGAAAATACTTCGGTAGACACAGATAGACACATGTCACTATGGCTACGTCAGGACCAGATTCCCATCTGGGTTGCACAATGGCACATGGGTAGCTGTGCAGATCGTGGGTAGCAGCTGCCCAGAGTGGGAGGGAAGTAGCCTTCGTGGGGCTGCTCTGTTCCATCCTTGCACAACTGGGTAGGACTGGATGGGGAATGGGGAGAGTCTGGGCTCTGCTCACGTAATGCACTGGCTAGAGAAGCTAGGTTGGTTTGCTGGCAGAAGTAGCTTCACCAGGTATTGGATCTGGCAGGAAGTACCTCCTCCGGGCAGGGGGTAGCTCTGATTCTTCCTTGGGGCTCTTGGCAAAGGAAGTCTTAAATCTGTCCCTGTGCTGTGCGGGGGTAGAAGAGACTGGAATCATAGAATCATAGAAGATTAGAGTTGGAAGAGACCTCAGGAGGTCATCTAGTCCAACCCCCTGCTCAAAGCAGGACCAACCACAACTAAATCATCCCAGCCTGTGCGTTGTCAAGCTGGGCCTTAAAAACCTCTAAGGATGGAGATTCCACCACCTCCAGCAAAAGCTTTGCTAAAGTCAAGGTATATCACATCCACTGCTTTCCCCATATCCACAGAGCCAGTTATCTCATCACAGAAGGCAATTAGGTTGGTCAGGCATGACTTGCCCTTGGTGAATCCATGTTGACTGTTCCTGATCACCTTCCTCCCCTCCAAGTGCTTCAAAATAGATTCCTTGAGGACCTGCTCCATGATTTTTCCAGGGATGAGGGAAGGCTGACCAGTCTGTAGTTCCCCGGATTCTCCTTCTTCCCTTTTTTAAAGATGAGCACTATATTTGCCTTTTTCCAATCGTCTGGGACCTCCCCCGATCACCATGAGTTTTCAGAGATAATGGCCAATGGCTCTGCAATCACATCAGCCAACTTCCTTAGCACCCTCGGATGCATTGCATCCGGTCCCATGGAATTCAGTATTGCTAATCCAAAGGTTCAAAAGGCATAAACCTGGACCCCCCTCAAATAATGAAATTGGTCTTAAAAATCAAGAGATATTTTAAAAAGAAATTATACATGCTGGGTTCTTTTTTATTTGCCCTTTGAATTCTGAGACTTTCGGGTGCACTTGGGTCACGTTTTATAACTTTTCTCTGCAACCATAAGAGTTCAAAACATACTTTTAAAAAAACCTGAAAGCTGAGATTCCCATGCAGTCCCACAACTCCAGGAGCTGGGGCTTTAAGTAAAACACCAAATATCCTGAGACTTGTGATAAAATTGTGTGAAGTGGCAAAACAGGGAATATCCATTGCAATGCATGGCTGTACAGGCAACCTAACAGAAGCCTGAATGGCAGGTGTTTCTTTGCTTAGCTTTATGAATCAAGAAGAGGTGCCGATCTGAGCACCTCTGACAATCACCTAAAATATACTACTCCCCAAAGAAACAGACAGTATCTCCATATCTTAGGGCTGGTCCACACTAAGAAGGGGGGTCGAACTAGGGTACGCAAATTCAGCTACGTGAATAGCGTAGCTGAATTCGAAGTACCCTAGTTCGAACTACTCACCCGTCCAGACGCCGCGGAATCGAAGTCCACGGCTCCAAGGTCGACCCCGCCACCGCCGTTTGCAGTGGTGGAGTACCGGAGTCGACCGAAGCGCGCGGGGAGTTCGAACTATCGCGTCCAGATTAGACGCGATAGTTTGAACTCCGAGAAGTCGAACTCACCGCTTCGACCCGGCAGGTAAGTGTAGACTAGCCCTTAGAATAACAACCAAATAACCAGCAACACAGCCATAAACCAAATCCCCCTACAGATCACCCCAACAGTATCTACTTCTTGAGCAGCACTTCTAAAATGATGAGCATTCTGCCAAGCCCTGAAGATTGACAGATACATGCTATTGCAGACCACAGTGGGGAATATGTTCCAAAGAAAAAGGATCTGACAAAGAATGCTCTCTGGTGGAAGCCCCTTCACAATTATACTGAGTTGGGGGACCCAGTTCTTGTGTCCCTGCTAATCTGTTGTGGCAGTATGGCACAGTGAGAGGTGCTGCTGCAGGTAGGAAGGTCTGAAGACATTTAAAGCTTTCTAGTTCAATATCAATGCTTACCCTCTGCCCCAAAATGTGTAGGTAGCCAGTGCAGATCTTGGAGCACCAGTTGCCTACGCTCCCAGCAAGAAATTCTGCATCCTTAGCAGCCTGCTGTGTTCTGCACTAACTTTAATTTCCAAATGGATTTTCACCTCAATGCTTCCTTCTGTGATGTGAGTGCTCTGTGTCTATATATATATATGGAAATAAGTCATTAATAGACAAGGTCCTAATAGATGGTGCTCAAGAATCTGTAGCATATTTTGAGGCTAGGAACTATCAAGAGATTTTTAAAAAGTATACATAATACATTTTGAGATCTTTTTATTTGCCTTCCATTGTCAGAGCATTTAGGGTACATGTTTTCAAGCTTTTCTCTGCCACCACAAGGGCTGAACACACTCAGCATTGGCGTAATCCTGCTCCCATTGAAGCCAAGGGTAAAACTCCTATTGATTTCAGTTGGAGCAGAATTAGGCAACCTCTGAACGATTATCCAAATGATTTATCTTTCCTTATTTCTAAGTAGGGCTGGTCCAAAAAATTACCAGCAATTTTTTAACAGAAAATTGGATTTTTGATTAAACAGAAAATTTTGTGGAAAGTATTGTCTTTCTTAGAACATTTTCAATATTTTTGTCAGAAAAATGAACAATTTCAGCCAAAATTTTTGGTTGCTGAAAACTAATTTTGTTGTTGTTCTCTTTTCAGTTTTTTGATGAAAATTCCCCATTTTCTGCCCAGCTCCATATTTAAGGTTTCTTTTCTTCCTTCAGGCCGCCTGCACTTTCACCGCAGTCTGAAGCTGATGTTTCATTTGGAAAATGAACTAAACTCCTCTTTGGTTTCCTTTTGTTTTGACACTTAGGACTGTGCAGATTTATAGACTTTCCTGTGTCGTAAGTTCATTTTCTTCTTTTATTTACCTTTCGCTGCAGCGTGTTCCGAGTGAGATCTCATTCTGCCTCCGAGCTGAGCTGACCTGCCAAGGGAGCTGATCCATAAATCTTTCCTTCCTTCTTCTTTCTTTCCAAAACAGAATTAGCTGACTTTGCCCAGGAGGAGAAACTGTTCTGCCATTGCCGGCAGTCAAACAGTGCAATTAATTAGTGCTTTCCCTTTTCTCCCCTAGTTCGTATTTGTCTGTGTCAAAGGTATGCAGCATAGATTGCACAGAGCCCAGACGTGCAGGGGAGAAGGAAAAAAAAAAGATCTGTCTGAAGTATTTAATTTTCATGAAACTTTTGAAATGTGATCCGGTGGGGGTTGTGGTGGGATATATTTGTCATGTCCAGTGGTCATAAGGAGTTTAATCAAAACCTTCCAACAGATGCTTGGAGCTGACTTCAGGTCGGTCTGATGAAAAGCAAGTGTTTTCAGTTCCTGTTAGCACATTTGGGCTCAGAAACGGCTCAGGGGAACCTGATTCTCCATTGGCTTGCACCTTGTGTTCACATCTGTGGGAAGTGGATGTAACACGCTGCCATAGGGATCTGAGTTATGCCTGAGAAATGAGCCTGCTTTGACTGGTAAAAATTCTTATTCTGGATTAAATTATTTTGAGGAAATGGGATGATTTTCCTGCTGTTTTCTTGGTGTTCATGATGAAAAAAAATCCTTTTGAATTCTGAGTCTTTTTGTATTTTGTTATGAATATTTTACATGCCTCTAACTAGGAACCAGGACTCCAGGGTTCTATTCCTGGCCCTGCCACGGAGGTAGTATGTGGCCTTGAGCAAGTCAGTTAACATCACTCTGGCTTATCTATTCACCAGTAAAGTGGACATAATAATAGTCATTCATCTCACTGGGGCACTGTGAGGCTTGATTGATTTCTTTGAAAAACACTTGGAGATATTCAGACTAAAAGTGGCTATAGAAATTCAAAGTATTATTATATGACAGCCCATGGACAAATCAGCCTTAACATCTGGTCACTTCAGGGACAGATACAACCGGACAGTCCAACTGTTGCTGGTGTTGGGTACAGTGATATGGGGAAGTCTATAGTCTGTATCCAACTGAAACTGTTCAGTAAGACAGAGCTACTGAATGGAAAAACAGCTGCCTCAGCTCCTTTACGTTTGAAGACCGAGCAAGTCATGACAGCACTGAGCAGACGGAGCCATTTGCCAATATTTAATTTGTTGGTGATTAAGAAATTGCTTCATTTCCACAATTACTGTGTCTGTCTAGAGAAGGCTCCAAACACTTTTGAACTCTGGGATGTTCAGAATCTATATTTGGATCCAAACTTAGGGGTGTCTGAAATCCAGAATTGTTTGGATTTGAATTGTTCAAATGGCATCTAGATACCATAGTGACTGAAACCTTATCAATGATAAATCTAGATAGAACAGGAAGGGCTTTGCATCCAAACACCTCCAACCTCTGAGGCACCTAGATTCAGATCAGTTTGTACCCTAGCTTTTTACTTTATGATCTAGAGCCTAGATTCTTCAGTGATCAATGCGCTATAAATTTACCTAGCTAGACAGACCCGTGAGGCCTCCTCAACATCTCACTTACTGGGTGGGATTTTGGGAGTTGGGTGCCTTACTCCCCTAGGCTCCTTTGAAAGTCTCAACTATGTCACTCTGCTGGCTAAAGTGCCGCTATTCCTGATTTAAACCAGTGAAAGAGGAGACCGAGGCTCATAGACTTTGGCCTACTTTTGTAACTGTCACCTTCCCTCAGACAGTGTCAGTAGTCTCAGATCCCAAGTATCTTTCTGAGCGCTCTCCTTCCTGTGTCTCTCAACCATCCTGCATGGCAAATTCTCCTTATTCCCTCAGAACTAGGGAAGAGAAATCTGAGAAACCTTGTCGGGTAGTGGAGTGAAGATGAGGCATCTCCACCTAAATGTAGGGCTGGAAGGGACCGCAAGAAGTCATCTAGCCCATCCCCCATGCCAAGACAGGACAGAGTGTACCTAGAAAGAAGGTTAAATATGAAGCTGTCATTGGGGCAGAGACCATCTTTTTGTGCTATGTTTGTACAGCGCCTAGCACAATGGGTTCCTGGTCTATGAATAGGACCCCTAGATGCTATAGAAATACAAATAAAAATGATTATTTACTATTATTATTAATAATGGCCAATTAAAGAGATGTTGCTACAATTGTTTGGCCCAATATTTGACCTACAGGTTTTTTTATATTCCCAAATAATAAATGAATAGAAAATAGTCAGAGCCAACAGCTCGAACAAGCTGTTTACTGCCTAGCACTCATAAGCAGCCTGACAATAGCAAATCCTTATTTGTGACCCAGCACTCATGGGTAACAGACCGGATTTTCCAAAGTAAGGAAGTGCTCCCATATAGAGACCAAAATAAATAGGCGCCGAGCTCTTTTGAAAATCTGGCTAGAGGTGTCACAACAGGATCTGCTGGGTGCTGAGCACTTTGGAAAATATGTCCCTTATTTAGGGGCTTAAATGGGAGTTAAGCGCTTTGAAATATGGTCCCATTTGAGGGGACTGAGTACTTGAAAATCTGGACCCATGCTTTTGTGAAATCTCATCCCTTGTGCTTCCCAGCATTCATCAGGTGTTATACAATAACCAACCATTGTGTCTTACCCTGCATAATAAACATACATGTATAGGCCAGTGATCATGGTACAAGGAAGGAGAGTCCCTTTTCCCCTTTACATATTCCTCTATAAGTAGCTTTCAGCAGTCTAAAGAACAATCCCTGACGTCTGAGTTTTTCCTAGCTCTGGGAGCTGTTCTAGCTCTCCCACTGTGCAGTCCCATGTGCCACCCCTAACCCAAAGAGGAAAGTAAATATCACTGATTGCTCTGCTATAAAATATCCTTTGCTAAGCTCCCTAAAAGCCAGTCCCTTGTAAAAATGCTTCCCTCTCAAGGTTTCAATCAGCTGGAGCCTTTCAGACGTTTCTGAGCTTGGGTGATTTATTGTTCTTTAACAATCTTGCGGTTTCTTCCCTGCTACACTGGAAACACGCAGGGGTGTAAGGGAGAAATTAGATGTCTGGCTGTGGCCAAAAGCCACCTATGTGCAAGAATAGGAATGGCATTTTGGGCTCTGAGAAAAGGTTTGGCGTGTGAGCCCTGCAGCAGCGCAGGGGGGTCTTGGGCTCTCTACCATGGTTGGGAAATTGTTAACCAAGACCGCCTGATATTGGACTAGGGGATAGAGTGGGCCATATCCATTCCTGTATTGGCACAAGGGATGGTGCTTGCCGTCTCCCTATCCTGGGCCTGCTGGGGTCTGGTAGGAGCCCTATGATAGCCCAGCTGCTATGGCCCCCATGGATCATAGCAGCAGACAAGGCATAGGACTGCCACCAGCCACTCTGCCAACACGTCTTCGGTCCCACCCAATATCATCGCCTGTGCCAGGGCTTCCTGCCAGGCAGGGCAGGGGTAGAGTTGGCCCCATGGTTCCTGCAGAGAGCCTCCTGCATTGAGGGTATTCTCCTAGTGGGGGGCCTTGCAGCTTGTTTGCTCTGGTGTAGCTGGCACAGAGGAGGCTGCAGGCTGGGGGTGAGCACATCGCCATTCATAAACCACAGTGGCAGAGAAAGAAATGGCAGTGGCCAACTGGCAAGATGGTTCCAATGCAGTGGGCGAGGTTCTGCCCTCAGTTACTCCCACGCAACCCAGCTGGCGCCAGTGAGGCTGCGGAAGTATCAGTGAAGACAGAATTCAAGACACCAGGCACCGTAAAGTGAAGGGCTGAGTTCTACCGAAACTTACCCTTTTTGTATAGCCATTGGCAGGCAAATCAGAGCAGAATTTGGTCCAGCAAGCTGGTGGATTTGTAAATCACTATTGTCATGAGGTGCCAAAGGATCCATAGAAACAAAACATCGCTGTTTTGTTTCCCCTATGACACCAGTTAATGGTGGTTGGTAAATTCTTGCCTTATCTTCTCTTGGATTTCAGGTTTTGTTTTTGTTTCACATTGAATAAAGTTTTGATGTGGAGGGAAAAATAGCAGCAGAGATCACAGCAATCAGCTGGGTTTTGTAGATCGCTGCAGCTACTGGAGAGGTTTGGATAGCACTGCAATCATTTTGCCAGATATGACTAAATTCAGCCATCATTCTTAGAACTGCCCTTTTTAAAGACTTCACTATGATTATGTAATTTCTGATTATCGAGCTGCTTGCTCGCCGTGGTGAGCGTGACACCCCTGTCCTCTACCTCAGAGGACAATAATAGAATCTAATCCTGGTTGCACAAACAATGAGATTCTGAAAGGATAATTTATCCAAAAAGAGAAACTCTCAGGCTTTTAACAGCATTTGTAACGTGATTGCTCATTCTCTGAGCCAGATGGTCAAGTCCTTACTCTCAATGGTGAAAAGTTGCTCATAGAAGTAGTCCCAATGAGGTCCACAGAACTGCTTGTGTAAACAGGTGCCCATCAGTAGGTGTAAGAGGTTCACAATCTGGCCCAATGATGGTACTCAGACCTGGCCTTTCTAGAGCACCATTTGTCTAAAGCTCTCAAAGCACTTTACAAACATTAATGCATTAAACCTTAACTCCCTAGGTAAATCTTAACTCTGAGGTAAGGATTATTATTCCAGTGTTACAGATGGGGAAACTGAGGCACAGATAAGTGATGTGACTTGCCCAAGATCACACAGCAAGTCAGCTGTAAAGCAGTGAACAGAATCCAGGAGTCCTGACCCTACATTTCTTGTTCCTATCGGACCACAATGAAGCATACATTCCCCACAAATTGGTCCAGTTTCACTGCACAAAGGTGTCAGAGGGTGCCTGATTTACAGGGCTTAGGAACTGGGGATGCTGCGGAAGTAGACTCATGCCTGGGTTGGGAAGCCTGGATCGGAATCAGAACTTCCACTAGAGTTTGGGCATGTTTGGATTTGATCTTCCAGAATGGCCCCCTAGCCACAAAGATTGGTGCTTGAGCCAGAGCTGAACTTCTGCCTAGTTCTCAGGGTTAGTACAGCCCTGATGGTCCAGTCTGGGCCCATTTCTAGGGATTCATTCAGGTTAGCAGCAGAGCCAGGAGTGAAAACCAGGTCTCCTGACTCCCAGTCCAGGGCACTATCCACTGGACAATACTGCCACTGACCTGTACTTCCCTTCTGTGCTTCCTCCCTCCTAGGGTCCCCATCTCTGAGGGCATATCCTCTCATCTCCGTCATCACCCGGCAGCCCTCTGTGGTCCCTCACCTCGGCCCTGCAGCTCCCAGTTCCCGAGCGTTGTCACCCCACTCCTCCTTGGGAGCCACCAGCGCGGAGACACAAGCCAGTGAAACCCACGCTAGCAGTGAGTCGGAAGGGGAGCAGCCCACCCCGCGGTTGAAAAAGCCTCGCCGAAGCCGGACCATCTTCACGGAACTCCAGCTGATGGGGCTGGAGAAGAAATTCCAAAAGCAGAAGTATCTGTCCACACCAGACAGGTCAGAGGAACGGGATGGGGATGTGACTGGAAGTGAGGCTGGGAAAGTGGCTCCGGGGCCACGACCCTTAGGGTAGAATCCTGCCACTGTGAGTTGCAGACCCAGGCTCATGCTATAGCACTAAAAAAAGGGATTACACTGGTGTTCAGACTGGAGCCTGAGCTCTAGGAATGGGGGTAGGCTTCAGAACCAGAGCCCGAATGTCTACACAGCTGTTTTTTGTGCTGTAGTGTAAGCCTGAGTCTGTAAACCTAGGCTGCTGCGGGATCCTGCTTGCTGTGTAGGCGTTCCCTATGAGACCTAGCCATCTCCAGGGGATTCACACACGTGACTCTCAGAAAACCAGAGGAAAGATAGGTAAAACTCTGAGCTCACAGAGGAGAATATAGGGCCCAGTGCAGCCTTGAGCACTATGAGTGAAATCATAGAATCATAGAACTGGAAAGGACCCGAGAGGTCATCTAATCCAGTCCCCTGCACTCATGGCAGAACTAAGTATTATCTAGACCATTCCTGACAGATGTTTGTCCAACCTGCTCTTAAAAATGTCCAATGATGGAGATCCTCCCTAGGCAATTTATTCCAGTGCTTAACCACCCTGCCAGTTAGGAAGTTTTTCCTAATGTCCAGCCTAAACCTCCTTTGCTGCAATTTAAGCCCATTGCTTCTTGTCCTAGCCTCAGAGGTTAAGAAAAACAATTCTTCTCCAGAGGGGTAGCCGTGTTAGTCTGGTTCTGTAGAAGCAGCAAAGAATCCTGTGGCACCTTATAGACTAACAGACGTTTTGCAGCATGAGCTTTCGTGGGTGAATACCCACTTCTTTTTGCATCCGAAGAAGTGGGTATTCACCCACGAAAGCTCATGCTGCAAAACGTCTGTTAGTCTATAAGGTGCCACAGGATTCTTTGCTAATTCTTCTCCCTCCCCCCAACAACCTTTTATGTACTTGAAAACTCTTATCATATCCCTCCTCAGTCTTCTCTTTTCTGGACTAAACAAACCCAGTTTTTTCAATCTTCCTTCATAGGTTTCCTAGACCTTTAATCATTTTTGTTGCTCTTCTCTGGACTTTTTCCAATTTGTCCACATCTTTCCTGAAATGTGACGCCCGGAACTGCACACAATATTCCAGTTGAGGCCTAATCATCGCAGAGTAGAGCAGATGAATTACTTTTCGTGCCTTGTTTACAACACTCCTGCTAATACATCCCAGAATGATGTTAGCTTTTTTTGCAACAGCTTTACACTGTTGACTCATATTAACTTTTTGGTCCACTATGACCCCCCCCAGATCCCTTTCCGCAGTACTCCTTCCTAGGCGGTCATTTCCCATTTTGTATGTGTGCAACTGATTGTTCCTTCCTAAATGAAGAACTTTGCATTTGTCCTTATTGAATTTCATCCTATTTACTTCAGACCATTTCTCCAGTCTGTCCAGATCATTTTGAATTTTAATCCTATCCTCCAAAGCACTTGCAACCCCTCCCATCTTGGTATCATTCACAAACTTTATAAGTGTACTCTGCATGTCATTATCTAAATCATTGATGAAGATATTGAACAGAACCGGACCCAGAACTGATCCCTGTGGGACGCCAGTCGTTATGCCCTTCCAGCATGACTGTGAACCACTGATAACTACTCTCTGGGAACGGTTTCCCAACCAGTTTTGCACCCACCGTATAGTAGCTCCATCTAGGTTGCATTTCCCTAGTTTGTTTATGAACAAATCCCCAGACCTCTGGGCTTAACTGTCAGCAGTGATGTAAATGGTTGTGTAAGTCACACATTGGGGGTCTGATTCTCCAGGGGCTAGCACTGGGTGCTGTCACAGTGCAAAGTGCATGTGTGACTCCGATAAAGAAACATGATCTCCATTTACTCACTGCTTCATCAGGTACCTTTAAATACTAAAGACTGTCTCCGAACTACAGTTGCTTTTACAAGGCGAGGGGACAGCAGGCACACTGGAAACTATATCTGGCTCCTCCCTAGTTTACTTCTATTCATTTCAAATGCATCAGTGCACAGTCATGCATGGCAAGGGCTGGTTGGAGGGCACTTTGGCCATGCATAGCAAGGGCTTTCTGCATTGAGGGTAGAGTCTCTGCCATGGCATTGCCTATCGCTACTACTTTAAAAAGACACAGGACCAAAATGTTTCTTAAAGTGGAAAAAGCAGAGGCAACAGAAGGGCTGCTCAGCCGTTGCGGTGCTGAGGGCTCTCCAGTTGAACTGTGATGTCTTCGGGACCGAGAAAGATGACTCTGCCATTGGTGGAGGACTTGGGCAGAAGACCGGATTCAATTTCAAGGCTAACTTTTCCCAGGATCAAAGGTGACCTGAATAGAATGAATGAATGGAAACCACATACCGCGAGTATTGTATAAAGAGAGGGCTCGATACATGTGCATAGCAGCATGCGTCTATGCAGAGACATACATGCAAGGAACAGAGAGCAAAGCTTTTTCCCCTGCTACACCCTTTGAAAGGGTGCAGCGTGATTTCCCTCTCCCATGCTGGCTCAGTTCCACTGGCTAGTGCAGGTATGGGTGTGGGTGTATAGGCAGAAACCTGCCCATCACCCAGCCCCTCTAGAGAAGCTAGTTCCACTATGAACACTAGACTGGAGCAGTCTTTGCCCTTGGGGAACATAGAGGACTGTGACTATGACTAGTCTATAAACAAGAGGTGCAATGGGGAGCTGGGTTTGTTGTGCAACAGCCCCACTGCAGCCGCCAGTAGGGATGGTCACAATCTCTCCCTGAGTATCTCTCGACCAAGACTATTTGTTTCTATTTAGAGCTGGTTGAGATTTTTATACCTTACAACAGGGGTCGGCAACCTTTCAGAAGTGGTGTGCCGAGTCTTTATTCAGTTACTCTAATTTAAGGTTTCGCGTGCCAGTAATACATTTTAATATTCTTAGAAGGTCTTTTTCTATAAGTCTATAATATAGAACTAAACTATTGTTGTATGTAAAGTAAATAAGGTTTTAAAAATGTTTAAGAAGCTTCATTTAAAATTAAATAAATGCAGAGCCCCCCGGACCAGTGGCCAGGACCCGGGCAGTGTGAGTGCCACTGAAAATCAGCTCGCGTGCTGCCTTCGGCACCCGTGCCATAGGTTGCCTACCCCTGCCTTACAATTTTCCCCTTTGGAAAATATGGTTTTGGTGAAACTGAAATTTTCCATGGGGAAATTTTAATTCAATGTTCCGATTTCTGACTGGAAAATGTAACTCCCAAGTATTCATTTTGAAATCAGGGTATTTTGTTTTCCAAAAACTAAAACAAAAACAACATAAGAATGGCCATACTGGGTCAGACCAAAGGTCCATCTAGCCCAGTATCCTGTCTTCCGATAGTGGCCAATGCCAGGTGCCCCAGAGGGAATGAACAGAACAGGGAATCATCAAGTGATCCATCCCCTGTCGCCCATTCCCAGCTTCTGGGAAACAGAGGCTAGAGACATCATACCTGCCCTTCCTGGCTAAGAGCCATTGATGGACCTATCCTCCATGAATTTATCTAGTTCTTTTTTTAACCCTGTTGTAGTTTTGGCCTTCACAACATCCTCTGGTAAAGTGTTCTACAGGTTGTCTGTGTGTTGTGTGAAGGAACCCTTCCTTTTGTTTGTTTTAAACCTGCTGCCTATTCATTTCATTTGATGACCCCTAAAATGGTGACATTTTAAGTTGAATGAAAATGGTTGTTTCATTTTGAATCAATGTATGTCTAAATGACATTTTCATTTTCACTTAAAATGTAGTTTCACTTTAAGTTTGGGAAATAAAACATTTCAGCTGTTCATTTTCAGTTTTTGGATTGGGGGAGTTTTACCATTTCTCTTTTTTTTAAAAAGGGGGCAAAGATTAAAAAAAAGCATGTGAAAGTGAGGAAAAACCCACTTTTCACATTTTTAACTGTTTCCCAAAATTTTCATGCACTTTCTCACTATTTTCCAATTTGTTTTCAGTTGGAAAAAAGTGTGAAATTTGTTTTCATTCCAATTTCACAAACTTTTTACTCCACTCCCCAATTTTCCCAGTGGAAAAAAGGTAGAAAAAGTAACAAAAGGGGGGTGGGGGCAGAGGAAGAGAGGGGAAAGAGAGAAAGAGAGAGGAAAAGTCCTGAAAATCCAGAAACCAAAATAGAAAATTGAAAAATTTCAGTCTCCAAAAAATGAAGCAAAATGACATTTGAATGAAACAAAAATTTTCATTTTGTTTTGCCACTGGGAAATGAAATGAAAATTTTCCTTTCAAAACATCATTTCAAAATGAAACTAAGTGAAGATTTTTATTTCGTTTCTTTAGAAAATTCCCACAGAAACCCAAAATATTTTGATTTGAAAAATGTTGAAGGGGAGAAGTGACTGGGTTTCCCGATCAGCTCTAGTTATACTGAATTAGGCTTGTTTGACTGCTGTTTGTCTGGAACCCTCACAGAGGAGATCTGAGACTACCCTTTGAGGCAATGTGGCTCTGTGAAGTGTTTTCCAATGGACACCTCATTGGCGTGGAAGCCAGGAGACTTGAATTCTGTTTCAGGCTCTGTTTCTAACCTATTGTATGATAATCTTGGACAAATCAGCACACCGCTCTGTGCCTCGGTTTCCCTTTTTGTAACTACTGACCTACCTCATGTAAGGAGTTCTGAGGCTTAGTGTATTACTATTTACAAAGTGATTTGAGATTCACATATCATATCAGCCTAGCTTTTTGGGTTTATTCTGTGCCAAATGCATTACACATGCTAAAAAAGAAAGGGAGGTTTGTTTATTTTGTTTTAAAGAACTTGAATCACCCATGTGTTGGGATGCGTGGGGAGAAAATTGTGGGTTTAAATTACAGGAGAAAAGGTTGCCAACTCAGATTAGTTTTGCAAACCTAAAGAAAGTGTTTGAGAGGTTCACAAAATCTAAAACCCCACATGTCACCAACCCCTAGTTTAAACTACTTCTGAGGCCTAAGGTTGGAAGGATTAGATTTTTATCAGTAAACATCAATGAATGTTGTTTTCACTGTACATACACAAACTGACTAAATTCCCCCCCCCATAGATAATAAACAAAATTTACAGATAGGCAACGTAAGAAAATTGCTGCTTGAGAACTTTGTATCATTTGATTTCAGGACATTCACTTTGTATAATTTGATGTGATCTTGACATTTATAAAACTAACTTTTTGAATCTCAACGTCTACTGTCATTAAATTATTATTGTGTGACTTCCCTCACTTTTGCCTGACCCTCCCCCGCCATAATTTCCTGCAACTGTGAAAATTTAAATTGATTAACAATACGAAAACCTTACAAATAAATGATATTATCTGTCAAAACTATAAAAAAAATACATATTGAATTCTGCCAAGCCTGCCTCTAACTTATATGCTTATTTTTTTCATCTGATGAATCATGTCATCAATGCACAGGTCACATTGGGCCAGATTTTCAAACACTTAGCACCCACAATCAGGGACAGGTTTTCAAATGAGTGCAACTCCCATCTAAGCACCTAAATGGGGTCAAATTTTAAGCAGCTCCCATAGTGACTCCTACGCCATGGTTTTTTGAAAGCGCTCAGTACCCAGCATGCTATCTTTTGATATCTGGCCCATTTGGCATGATTCTGTATCCCCTAAGGCTCAGGTGTTGTGCTGACTGGCTCAGCACTGCCTCATGTGACTAGTTGAGTGACCCCATCAATCAAGCAGTCTTGGCTGCTGAATTAATTAGAGGCATGAAAGTTTTTTGGCTTTGTACATGACCGTGGCTGATGAGCAATCTCTGCTCCCCTAGCTCTTCCTTTCTCTCTCTCTATTTGTTTCTTTGGTTTCCTAGGCAATGCCAGTTATGCTAATACACACGGAGAGAGGTTGTAAAGGTTACAGGTAATCTAGGTGTGACAAGACACAGGCTTCCTGGCAGGAGTTCGTCAAGCAGACATATTTCCCATGGGAGCTCATGAGCTGGGAACGCAGTGGCAAGGGCATGGATTGAGATTTACACTCACTCTTGTGTCCTTTGCCAGGGGGCTACATTGAGGAGCATGGGGAGCTACTTAATTGGATGGCTAATTAGAAGCAAAGGAGGGCAGATGGGATAATGTCCCGGAACCTGTGGGCTTGATTCTGTTCTCCCAAACTCATCCATGTAGCTCCTTTGACTTCAATACCCCAGCTCTTTAGTACAATGAGTGGTATGAGGAGATGGAAAATCAGCCCCTTTAACTGCAAAGGGGACCCAAAGTGGGAAAAGCATGTGTGAGTTTGTTTGTTAGGGTGTTTGAATATAGGCATGTGTGACTGTCCTCACTATATATCCAGTTGGATCACAACTTTTGTTATGAAAAACTCAGCTTTGGAAAGTGTGTTTCCAAAGCTGTTTCAGGGACATACAACGTGTTGTTTCAGGGACTACAAAAAGGTCCACAGAAAGTTCACAGGACCTAAAACGCGTTTAGATGCAACTCCATGTTTGCACCTGAACCCATCTGAGTTTTGCATGGCTTCACATTGTTGCAGAACATTTGCCCAGCTCTACTTAGAATTTCTGAATCACACAAGGCCAAATTCATCATGAATGCAGGTCCACTGCACCAGTAGGTCTAGATTCATTCTCACTTAAGTGACAAATAAAGGAATTTCATCAGGGATGAATTTGGCCCAGGATCTCCAGATCTCAGGCTTTGTAAAGAAATAAATAGATTAATAGTTATAAAGGAACCTCTATAGATTTGGAGGTTTGGCCCGGATAGATTAGGATAAGCATCTGTGCTGCCTACTGTAGGTCCCCGGAAGGCCCAACACACACAAATTTATTTATAGGCATTTCTAGAGCTCTCATCACTGTAACATCAGCAAATTAATAAATTCAGACACACAACACCTTTGTGAGGTTAGAAAGCATCCTTATCTCCAGTCTATAGATAGAGAAAGTGAAGCACAATAAAGACATGGCCAAAATTTTCAATGGTGGCCTCTGATTTTGGGTGTCAATTCTTGGGTGCTATCTTGAGACACCTAAGGCCTGATTTTCAAAGGTGCTGAATATCAGGGCCAAGTTGTCTCCAGCTGGATGACCAAACTTTTGTCCTCATTCACTTGCCCAACAAAACACATAAGAAGAGATGGAAACAGACCAGCTATTCTATCTCCCTGTTCTGCACCATAACCACAAGACCATTCTTGCTTCCTCCATAAGGCCATATTTCATTGGATCCTAAATTTGGATCATGACTGTTTACACTGATTTTTAAGTCTCCTCTGAACTGGAGAGAAAAGACAAGTTAGGAGAAGCCAATAGCTATCGTTTTATGGAATTTACTTCCCTGTATGTGAGCCCTCCCATTGGCTCTCTGCAGGATACAATCAGGGATTGGCTACTGCAGTGCATCTGGACTCTACATTTCCTTTGTCAAGTCTCTGTATCTCTTGTCTTCTAGGCTGGACCTTGCCCAATCACTGGGGCTGACTCAGCTCCAGGTGAAGACTTGGTACCAGAACCGCAGGATGAAGTGGAAGAAAATGGTAAGAGATTAATAGGTTCCCAGCAAGGCCTCCAATCTAATGTCAAAGAGACGGATCCTGAGCTGGAGTAAATCTGGATGTACATTTGGATGTCTTTGGCATAAATTCTGCCAATGAAGCTATGCTGATTTACACCAGCTGAGGACCTGGTCCAGAATTTTAATGTTCAGTTTGTTACTGATAACTGGTTGCCCGAAAGGCTCACATGGCTGAATGTACATTGGGTGAGACTGGCCATGAACAGCAATGTGGATTCAAAGCAAAGGGATGAAAGGGGGAGGAGCAGAAATGTCTCCCTTTTCATTTTTTCGCAACCCTGGGATCTTTATTGCTAGTGGGAGTTGGGGACACAAAGAGACTTAAACTCAATGAAGCTAAGTCCAGCTCTGATAGGCAATGTCCCTGCTTCTAACTTTTAAAGCTGTCTTTAACTCTGACCCTGCCTCCATCTCTTCCTGTACACCTGCTCCTGCTCCCTATGGTCTGCCCACATTTCTTGCCTGACCTTTCCCTTCATCTCCTTCATGCACTCCAAACTTCAAACCTTTTTACATGCAGTTTCTCAGTTAGTGTATACCAAGCCTCCTCCCTGTCCTTCAAAAAACATCTAGAATGCCCACTTGTCCAATTCATCACTCCAGCTACAATAATGACAACACTCTGTGTCTGTCCTGTATTGTATTAGAGGAGAGGAAGGGCAGTCAGGTCCCATTAGTTCCATTCTGGTTCTGTCACTGACTCACTGCATGATCTTAGGCAAATTGCCTCCTCTTTTGCCCCAGTTCCCTGTGTGCAAAATGGAGATAATAGAGGTGACAGAGCTATTTTGCTGACTTATCCTGGTAGGAAGACCAGATGGGTCTCATTCGTTCCAAAGCTATTAATTCCATTCCATTAGTAAAAAGGATTGAGTCTCTAAGAGACAAGGGAGAGCTGACAGGAGGAGAAAAACTCACTTTGGAAACTCAGGCTGAGGTTTGATTGTTCTTCCTTAAGCTAAGAATGAAAAGAAAATCTCAGTAAGGGAGCTGAATTTTGGACAAGCCCGTGTGTGTGCTGTGTTGAGAGTTGGGTCCCTCCCCAGCCCAGTGAAAATGAGCAAATGGACCCTACATAAAGTCTGAGATATTAGTGTGTGCTGGATTTGTGCTTGTCTCCATTTAAATTAATTAAGCCCCATTAAGTCCCACAAGGCCTACGCATCACTTAAGTTCCACTTGAGTCCGGAGTAGGAGGTAAGGGTGCCTAAACCGTGGGCCAGCTCTTTGAACAGGGATAGATTTCATCCTAATGTTAAAAGTACCATCAGGAACTTGGATGGCAGACACTAGTGCAGTTCAGAATGGTTCAAACACTTATTATCTTTGTTCCAGGTACTGAAAGGTGGGCAGGAAGCTCCGACAAAGCCCAAAGGCCGCCCGAAGAAAAACTCCATCCCCACCTCAGAAGAGATCGAGGCAGAGGAAAAGATGAACATCCAAGTTCAGAGGCAGATGTTGGAGACATCTCAGGCCCCAGAAGAGCCTGAATTGACAGAGGAGAAGCCTGAAGTCTCCTTGGAGACGGGAAAGTCTCCGGAGCACACATTGGAGCCCTCCCCGGAGGAGACAACGCCCTCGAGTTAAAAGAGGAAAAACAGAAGAAAAAAAAAACAGAAAAAGGAAAGAGAAAAAAACAAATTTAAAAAACAAAACCAAAAAAAAACAAAACCAAAAAGACATTGTGTATAAGTCAGGAGCTTGTGCACTTTGTGTCACTGGGAATCAACCAGCGTGGGCTACCGTGGAACAAAGAAACCCAATGCGTATGGTGACCGTCTTTCCCTTCCCAACAGCATGTGTAAGTCCTCCCTGCAGATAACAAGGGGGCCTGAGTACTTTAGAGCTATCTTCCAGACGAAACTGTGTGTCTAGAAACCTGAAATAGCCTGGAGAATCAGGAAAAGCCCAGGGCTCCTTTCATGCCACGGGAGGTGGTTGTGTAGTGATATGACCATCCTGGAGGGTTCGGTGTGTTCGCTTGACCTTATCTTTGCCTTTTAAGGTAGAAATGGACAAAGTACTCAATCCGGCCTCAAGGCAATGACTGCCAGGAAAAAGGGAACTTTTACAGCACAATTTCTCATTTAACCAGCACTTATTTCTGTTAGCCATGGGCCCAAGTGAAACAGTTTTTTGGAGGATGCACAGACCGAGGGTTTTGGTTCAGCCCATTATAAAGATAGGTGCAAGATTCAGACCCAGGTCAAGATTCAGATTTCAGATCTTCCTTGGAGGTTTGAGGTGATCAGATGTGGGATGTGGAGCAATCCTTTATAAAGATAACGGCCATTGGGTAAAATCTAGATTGAGATCACGATTTGGATTTCAAGCTGCTCCAGAACTGGGATTTTTGCTTCGGGCCCATTTCTAATTATTGTAGGGTTTGTATTTTTTTCCCCCAAGAAGCATTTAAATATTTTCAGGGTTAGGGGAGAGCAATGGAGTTAAGAAGTGGCTGAAGAAAGTTCGCGTTTGTTTTTAAGACCTGTGTGCCAAGAATAGATATGCATCATGTTTCCTAAAGTCTTGTTGAGGGTGCATTTTGCCCGAAGGCTGCAAGAGATGTATTAAAATAACCTTTATTTTTTAATTAAAAATTAAATATATAAATAAGACAGTGTGTCATTTCTCTTCCAAATCCTAGACAGAGGATTTCTTCTGTGCGTCACATTAGCACGGGCAGCGTCAGCACGGCTACACTGTGCTGAGTGTGTACACCCTGGTTTGTATTCGGCCTGGCTAAGCTGTCCTGACGCTGATGCCACCCGTGCCATGGTGCCTATGCTACTATATATACTTGCACTAGCTCTCAGTGAGCTAGGGTGCGTGTGTACACGAGCTGGGAATCACACCCCCAGCTTGTAGTGGAGATACAGCCTTAGTGTTGGGGGCCCATCTATGTTAGAATAGCCTCTCCGGGTGGCCCAATACGGACACATCCTTCCTCCCCTTAGCCCTGCCTCCTATGTCAGGGGCTCACAAGGTGGTCCTCGGGGAGTGAGGGGGAAACTTTACACCTGTCTTCAAGTTCCTGTGCTGGGGGGATCCTCCACCAGGCAGATATGACACTTAGGGCCTCTTTACACCTCTCCTGCCCTTTTATATGGCAGAAAAGGATGAGGATCTTACTTTTGATTTCCTAACTGGTAACCTTGTGTCTTAATCACAGATACTCTTCCTACTTTAGGGGATGTGCTCAAATTTTTAAAATTTTTTTGAACAGGTGCCCATTCCACAGCGTCACCAAACACTCTGAGATGCAAAATAAAAGGAATGAGTATGAGGGTGGAAGGCCAGAAGTCTGGTATCTGTCCTATCAGCTAAATGTACTTGGTCCTGCTAGTGAAGGCAGGGGGCTGGACTCAATGACCTTTCGAGGTCCCTTCCAGTTCTAGGAGATTGGTATATCTCCAATTATTTATTTATTTTAGGAACAATATGTTGTGATGGATCCCTGGAAGTTAAATCAAGACTGGGTGTTTTTCCAAACATATGCTCTAGTTCAACCACAACTAAAGACTCGTTCTGGTGTTCTTACTACATGGAAGTCCTATGACGTGTTATGCAGGAGGTCAGACTAGATCATCACACTGATCCCTTCTAGCCTTAAAAATCCATGATTTCCTAGTAGTCATAGCATCAACATTTTCTAAATGAAATTTATTCAGATGTCTTAAATCCAATCATTTTCTGTGAGAACTAGAATTAGAAGCATAATTTGCTGTGAATAGTTTACCTGATGAATTGCACCTTTCTATTTGCAAAGTGTCTGTAAATGTCTAGCAGTTTGTCAAGTTTATTTGGATTTCAAAATCTTTTGCTTAATTATTTTTGATGTGCAAATAATTTCTGGAATTGATAAAAACAACTTCACAAAAATGTCAGTTATTTCCATTTTGCAAGGTTGGAAATAGAACAATTTTTCATTTTTTTCAAAACTTTAAAAAAATATTTTTGAAAATGCTGAGTTTCCAAAATTTTGAAATTTCATTGTCCATCCTTTTTTTTTTTTTTTTGCCACTGAGTGCCATGCAATGAAAAAATATTCAGGGCATTTTGTTTTTAAAATTTTCCTTTTCCCAGTCTAACTTCTCAAAGGTGAGGATGTTTTTAAATGTTCCAGTGGAAAAAGGGGAATTGAAACAAAGAAAAAATGACATCCTCAAAAAAAAAAAAGGGGGGGGGACAAAAATATTAAAAATCAGAAGTTTCAAAAATATTCAGTTTTCAAAATCTACAACAAAACTAAAACTTCAATTTAAAACAAAACAAAAATTGAAATTTCCTACTGAAAAATTAAGTGTTGAAAATGACATCCCCTACCCCCTTTTAAATTGTTTTTGACAAAACCCCATTTTTCGGTGGGAAAATCTTAATCCAGCTCTAATCCCTGTGAATTATTTGCGTGAGTATTCAATATTCAACTGCATTGGTTATTTTTGAATGGATCCATAAGTCACTCAGAAAGTTTCTGTTCTTTTGGATGAGTATCATTCTTTGCATCTAGCTTTCCAGTGTGATTTTTATTTACGAGTTCAACATTTATTCTACAAATATTCTGATATTCACTTAAAATCAGTCACTTCCACCATCCTTCCTGCTAGCAAACTCAACCTCTAGCAAGTTCACAGAAAACAAACTCTAATCAAAAGAAGGAGAACATTGTCAAAGCCATTAGTTTATAAACTTTTTTTTAAATACATTTTTGCCTAAATTACTTACAGTATTTGCTCAACTGGTACAAACCCCATGAAAATTGGTGGGAGTCTTTTCATTGATTTCAATGGGCTTTGATCTGACCCTAAGTCCATGGGAAGTTCTGTATTTTATGTGCACCTAGAGCAGGGGTAGGCAACCTATGGCACGAGTACCGAAGGCGGCACACAAGCTCATTTTCAGTGGCACTCACACTGCCTGGGTCCGGGCCATCAGTCCGGGGGGCTCTGCATGTTAATTTAATTTTAAATGAAGCTTCTTAAACATTTTAAAAACCTTATTTACTTTACATACAACAATAGTTTAGTTATATATTATAGACTTATAGAAAGAGACCTTCTAAAAACATTAAAATGTATTACTGGCACACGAAACCTTAAACTAGAGTGAATAAATGAAGACTCGGCGCACCACTTCTGAAATGTTGCTGACCCCTGACCCAGAGGCATAACATACAACAATTCTGATGTGATGAGGCATAGAGGTCCCATTCAGAGATTGGCAGGCCAGAAATTAACCCTCGCCTTCTGGCTAGCTCACTTAGCTGCACCCAGCCCAGATTGGCAGGGTAGCAGAGCTGGGCCAGCTGTGTGGAGATAATTGATCTTCCAGCACCTTAAAAGAACAGAGTGAGGGCAGAATATGGTAGTGGGAGTCAAGCAGTGGTGGGAGGGGAGGTGGTTTGTTCGCCTTCTCTTCACTTAAACTTGACTGAACTGAGCCACATGCTTCACTTTGGTTTTGAATTGGGCTGAAGAAGGCTTCAGTTTATGCCTTTACTTGGCCCGAGAGAAGCCTGTTAATGTTCAGCCCTTAAAAAGGCAGCATAAGCTTTACATTCACTGGTCTTTTCTACAAGAAAGCCCACCCCTGACTGCAGTGAGCTCTCAAACCCTCTGGAAATCAGGCCAAGCCTTTTCTTGCTGGAATGTGGAGTTAGGTGCCTAAAGTCAGGCATTGACATTTGGAAGTGCTGTTCTACGGTGGGTGATATCTGCCATCTCGGTCCAGAAAGTGTTAAACTGTGCCATGCCATGTGGGAGTAGAGGGAAGACAAGGGTCTGCCTGCCTGGGCCGGGAGGAAGACTCTCTCCAGGAATAGAAGTCTGGGCTCAGAGAAGGAGCAGGTTTAGGAGGGTGTGGATCTGTAATTTGGATAGATCTGGATTTAGCCTCCATTAAACCATGTCTGGATGGTCCAGAGCTATTGGGGCAATGCGAAATGTAGAATTAAAAGTACATGCTGTCCGCCAACAACAGGCACCTCTACAGTCCCATCAGTCGGAGAGAGCTCCATCGTCCCCACATCCACCTTAGTACCCGTTGCTTCCCACTTCTGCAGCTGCATTTCACCAGTTCTTTGGGGCACTGAAATGGTGCCTCCTGCTGAGCATTTAGCAACTCTGCTTTTGGAGACAAATATTCAGAGATCCCACCTTCATCAAGACTCAGTATGAGAGGCAGTGTGGCCTACTGGATAGAGCATTGGACTGGCACTCAGGAGATGTGGGCTCTATTCCTCATTCTGCCAGTGGCCTGCTGGGTAACAGTGGTCAAGTCATTTCACCTCTCTGCACCTCAGTATCCCCACGTGCAAAATGCGGATAAGATAGCTTCCTTGAAAAGCGCTTTGAGATCTACTGATGAAAAGTGCTAGATAGGTGGTATAATTATTATTACAAACTTAACATGCTAGTTGGGCAAGTCTCTCTGGCCACTGTGTTTCAGTCAACTCCTCAGCAGCTTCTCGCTCCTGTCTCCCGCATTAATGACTGCATCATACTTTGTTTTGCAGTAGCATTCAGAAAACACCTCGCGGTCGAGTCTATTCTGAAGGTGCAGGGTGCAGTACTTGGCCATGGAATATCAGTTAGTTCTGGAGAAAGCCAGGAGGCTTGTCATGTGGATGCCCCCAACAAGCCTGCACACAGATCAGTTGGATGCGTCATCTTTTATCTTTAGAACGGCAACAAGAGGCTTTCCAAGCTTCTGCCTTCCCATCCCAGGTTCCCCCTCTTCTGTCACTTACAGGGGTTCAAAGAGTCTGCTGCAGGGGCGGAGTACATTTCGAATGGGGCTTGATCAGAGATATTTGACCAGGGAGCAGAACACTGCCAATGTTCAGGGGTGTTCAGATTTTAGTTCCAATACAAAGTACGAAGCAGGCTGTGATGCTGGCATCAGAAATCCCCACAGGGATGTAAAGTGTTCACATCTGGGGTTCTGGCTGGGATTCTCTTCTATATTTTTGGAGCCACCTATTCAAAGCCAATCCTGCAAGGCACTGAGCTATTCCTGCAAAACATTGAGTTCCCTCAGGCCCCAGGCTGGATGATCAGGCTCTAAAACTCCCCTTCACTGAAAACATATAAATACATATTTAGCTGCCAATTTAACTTTGTCAAACTGAGTTTTTTGTGTGTTTGGTTTTTTTTGTTACACCTTTCTCTCCTCTTTTCCCTCCTTCCCCCTCTTTTCTGGGGGAAAAATGGGAAAAAAAGGAAAACAAAGTTGGAATAGAAAAAAAGAGGAAAAAAAGAGAGGGGAAATATTAACTGAGCAGAATAAAATCTGAAAAAAGTCAGCTTGATTTTAAAAAAAATCAAAAGCTTTTTGTTTTTCCACTTCCCATTCTTTTTTGTCAAAAAATCCCCAAACAAACAGTTTTTTTCCCCTAAATGTGAAAAGTCAAGAGAAAAACAAGCTCTTCTGTGAAATGGAGGATTTCGATGGTGTTACCTTATGTGCAACTATTTTCACTCAGATTTATATAGTTCTGCAGGATGGCATAGAGATCTCAGCAACAGGACTGAAATATTTTTATTTCATATATGCTTGTATTTTGTAAAGCTCTTTGGGCAGAAAGAATCATGGTCAAGATTTTTAGAAGTGACTACTGAATTTGGACATCTCAATTATTTTGGGTGCTCAGCTTGAGATATCTGAAACAGGCCTGAGGCCTGCTCTACACTGACATGAGTGCCCCATTATGGTGATGCAGAAAAGACACCTCCTGATTTTTAGAAAGTGCTGAGCACCCACCCTCCAAAAATCTGGTCCCTCTAAGGTGTCTCAGGTTGGGCACTGAAACACAAGAGGCACTCCAAAAAAATCACAAGCCACTTCTGAAAATGTAGGCCTATATATAGTAAAGTGAAGATGCTCTGATCTAGATCAGGTTTAGGTTAGAATTCAGGGTTTGGGTTCAAGGCTGAATCAAGACTATGGGTGGGTACAACACTGCCAAAAATCTCATAGAATCATAGATGTCAGAGGTAGAAGGACCCACCCCACTGTTAGAACACCCACACCATCTTCCTGACAATGCAGGATCACGCCCTGCCGAACATGCTTGCTCATCTCCCGTCTCCCTTTGCCCCAAAATATTTTCCTCCCTTTCACCTCATGCTTTCCTCTCTCTGCCACACCATGTTCCATTGCAAATTTGACATCATCAGCTCAGGATTAAACAAAGACTGTGAATGGCTTGCCAACTACAAAACCAGTTTCTCCTCCCTTGGTTTTCACACCTCAACTGCTAGAACTGCAAGTTATCTCTAGCTTGCTTCTTGCTTGCATATATATACCTGCCCCTGGAAATTTCCACTACTTGCATCCGACGAAGTGGGTATTCACCCACGAAAGCTCATGCTCTAAAACGTCTGTTAGTCTATAAGGTGCCACAGGATTCTTTGCTGCTTTTACATGTTCCATTGCACTCCCTCAATGTGCCTCCTACCCCTGCACATTTCCCTGCACTCTCCTCAGTCTGCCTCGTGCTGTCTACATTTCTCGGACTTCCTATACTTTTCTGTTGCATTCCCCTTCTTGCTGTTCCAACAGCTCCATTCCTGGCACCTCCATATTATCCTGCCCCTTGCCTGACTCTCTCACAGGGTGTTTAAGGGGCCACTATCTTCCTTGAAGGCAACTTGGCATTAGCCCTATTGGAAGAGCTGGATGGAGGTGGTATTCATTTTTTTGCCCAGGACAGCCTCAAGTTCAAAGGGACATGGCAGCCATCTTACTAAGGGAAGAGTCCCATTGGCAGTAATGGGAAATAGCAGCCATTTTGGATAAGGGCAAAACGTGATGAGATTGAAAGGCATAAATCAGAAATTAATTAGAACACCCCAGGCTTTGAAAGAGAGTTGGCATCACTATATATTTACACCATAGTCTAGTAGAAGTGCAAGTTCGGGGTGGGGGGCAGGTTTCAATGTGGAGATTTGAAACCTAACCCAGGGTGTTTTGAGACATCTCCAGAAGACACTTCTTACTAAACTAAGGAATCCCTCTTTCCTCTCAAGCAGGTGCCTGCTATGAGCAAGAACGGTATCCCAAGCCCCCTGCCACACTCCTACTGCAACATGCTTATCTGAATCATTGGAACAATAATCCGGTAGCATAGCAGTACTTGCTACAAAGGAGGCCTCCTGCAGCTGCTGTGATCTGTCCATGCCAAGATAGAAAGGTATGCTGCTAGGTTGTTGCCAGTCGAACGAAATGAGCTAATCCCCGTCCAGTCTGTTCCAGCACATCCATTATCTGCTGGAAACACTGATTATTTTTTTGTCAAACAACCTAGGGCAGGAAGAGGGTGAGTTGCTCCACAAATACTAGGGAGCTACTTCCAACCTCAGGTGGCCTGGGGCTGACTCAGCTTTTTGTTTTGCTTCCTGTGGTTAGCAAGAATGTTTAAAAAAATTAATTATACAAAAGAGTTTCCAACAGAAGAAGGTTAGTGGGAATGCCAGAGTGCAGGCACTGGCAGCAGCAACCTTTGGGTGAATGCTTCCCATAGGTCCATAAAGTAAAAGAAACCAACACACCAGAGACAAAATAGCATCCCCACTTCCCAGGTCTACTAAAGTCCTTCCCAAACATTAGCAACACTCATGTCCAGTAGGAAGAGTAGTGATGAGTTCATGGCCATTTATGCTCTCATAGCCGTCAACACAATGTTACATGCGCTGGGAACTTCATGGCGGCACCGACAGAACTGTCATCTTCCCATTCCAAAAGTGCAGGCCCTTGACATCTGAGCAAAAGGAAAATCTTCAAGAGCAGTCTAAGGCCTGTGACACACAGATGAGCAATTCTGAGTCAGTGGGTATGCACCTGTACCCCACATGCTTTAGGCTGCAGTATTTGACTTTGTTTCTCCAGGGGAGGGGGAGAGAGACAGTGGAGAGGAAAGATGGATGTTGGCTGGATATTCTGTCTCTCTGCACATGTGCAGAGAGTAGCCTTTAGGGCAACTCGGCTGGGAGGGCCCAGCAACTTCCAGAACAGAAATTAAAGACAGGCAGCCCCATGGACTCATCAGCTGATCAACACAGGACTAAGAGATGTGCCTGCTGTGACAGCTGGATCCCACTCCCTGCCCCACTTTGGACACAGGTCAGCGTTCTTCCAGGTTTATTTACTAGGGGAGCTCCCCATTAGGATAATGTTTGGTCCACCATGGAGTATTTTATGGATCAATAGGAAGAGCTGGGGAGGAAGCATTGGTCTCCTCTAGAGGCAACAGAACCTGTGGAACTCATATTGAGCTATCAGCTAAGGGCTCTACAGTGGGATTTTGCCTCAGAGAGAGTGAGCGAATGGGGCAGCACTTAATGAGGGGAGGATTTGTGAATTCTTGTCTGACTTAGCTGGGTTTATGGGGGAGAAGATGGTGTCCTACAGAGTGAGAGCCTTATAGAGATCCAGAAGTGGACCTTTTATATGCCCATTCCAATCCGTGTACCGCTTTGGATACAGGCACGGATTCTGTTTCACCAGCAATTGTGAGGACTAGTCAGTTATTGACCCCAGGGCTGGAATGCTGCGAGCTGTGGGGATCCCCAGCCTGTTTGTTTGCTGACGGGGTTCTGGGGTGTGTGAAAGGACTGAGATGCTGCTTCAAGCACTGCAGGGTCCAGCCGACGCACCCTAGGTACTATGGTCTGGCCATAAACACTGAGCAGTCACCTCTGAGAGAAGATCAGAGGGAACGTGTTTGGATGTGTGTGCTGAAGCATAGAAAATGTGATGCTGAAACCTTCTATTTGAATGTTTGTAACAGAAACAAAAAGGGGAACATCTGCACGAGGAACACCAGAGATTTACTGGTTTTGCTGCTTTTGTTGAGAAGTTATTCATAGTATTCCAAACACTGTTTACAATATTTTATCCTATTCACAGTGTGTTTTGGGTGCACGACATGTTTGTTTTACTGGGGATGTACCTGGCATCTCTCTTTGAAATTGTCTGGGGGCTCTTAACATCTGTTTGTCAGGGGTTTACATACAACAGCCCTGAGGTTTAACTCTGTGTAATGTTTTCTGAACAGGTGCAGGAGGAAGGGGAGTGGATAGTTATACTGAATGTTGCCTGAGCACCCCCTGAGCATCACACACAGAGCCAATTCATTGTAATAGTATCCTCATTAACAAATGGAGGCCTGGAGAGGTGAAGTGACTTGTCTACCATCACATAGCAAGTCAGTAGAACTAGGGATAGAACCTAGGAGCCCCAGGGCCTCATTCATCCTCCAGGATTGTCCTGGAGTCTCCAGGAATAAAAGATTAATCTTTAACTAAAGATTATGTTGTGTGATGAAACCTCGAGGAAACCTTTAGGAATATGTCCAACTAAAATTGGCAACCCTATATCATTATTGACCTGTGGCCCCTTTGTGCAGATAGGCTGAAACAAATGGGCTGGTCTGCAGGCCTAGGCCACTGCTTGGAATTCCCTTGGTGCAGTGGGATCTCTATGCCCGGCAAAGAGAGGGCCCGCTCAGTTCCATCCCCCCATGCCCCAAGCAAGCAGCATTCTGGGGTATTGTGGGCTGGGGGTGGGGCAGGGTTTGGCTAGGGTAGGCCTGTGCCTTGGAGATTCTGCACCCCTCCAAAGCCTCAGAGGGGCCTTTGCAGCAGGTGCACAAGTGAGGGCAGCCCTAATGGAGCCCAGGTCCAGAACACAAAGACAGTCCCCTACTCCAAGGAACCTACAATCTGAGTAGCCCAAGGATAAGCCTGGCTCCTTGTACCCTTCTCAATCTCCAGGACCATTCTGCCCACTGAATGCCATATTTACTGTTCATCAGTTTGGTCTCTTTCCTTTTTGTGGGTATACTGGTGAGGTGTTCTAAGCAGCCGGGGATGGGGGGGGGACCCAAAAATGTTTGGTATTTGGATGCTTAGTCTATCTAAACTCAGCCAGGCCTCTATTTTCAATTCTCATAAGAGGAAGCTTTCTTATGGGATTATCTGGTACATCCTGGTTCCACACTCAGTCAGAAAAAGACCAAGAACAAACTTTCTCATGGAATTATTGTTGTTTCTGGTTCCAAACTAAGCTAAACCCACAGAACGTAAAGCAGTGCAATAATCACAATAGAAATCGAACACTTTTCCAGACTTGGAAAAGAAAGTTTTGGTTCATATAATTGATGATGGCTCAAGTCTGTTTTTACCTTATTTCACCCAGTTAGTTAGTCCACCCCTGTTTAAATATGAAAGGAGTTGAATATTTGCATAGATGTCCATTTAATGGGAAAAAATTCTAATCTGAGCCCTTTCCCATGACAGACAGAAGTGGGGTGATGGGTCAGCTGACCCTTCCAGAAATGTGATCTACATTATTACCCATGAGATACTTTCTAACAAAGTGTAACAATGGCAATACTGTAGTGTCTCTTGCAGTAGAAAAAATCCCATCTTGACCTAAAAAATTGTCAGTGATAGAGAATCCACTATGACCCTTGGTAAATTGTTCCAATGGTTAATTACTTTTGCCGTTAAAAATCTATGCTGTATTTCCAGTCTGAATATGTCTAGCTTCAACTTTTCCAGCCATTGCATTGGGTTATATATTTCTCTGCCTGACCGAAGAGGCCATTATTAAATATTTGTTCCCCATGTAGATCATTATAAACGGCAAAAAAGTCATCCCGTAACCTTCTCTTTGTCAAGATAAATAGATTGAGTTCCTTGAGTCTATTACTAGAAGTCACGTTTTCTAATCTCTAATTATTCTCCTGGCTCTTCTCTGAACCCTCTCCAAGTTATCAACATCCTTCAAAGGCGCCCAGAGCTGTGGATGGTTTGAATATTCTTTTAGATTGAAATCTAACTAACTAACTAACTAATTCAAACCCTTGTTTTTCAAGGTAAAATTAAGATATTTAAAAAAAAAATCCTGACCAGAACTGGTTGAGAAATGAAAACCCAATCTCATACAAAAAATTCAAAATTTCGAAGATGTTATTAAGAGTTTGAAAGGAACCCATGTTTTGCTTTTTCAAAATGTATCACGAGTTAAAAAAAATCCCCCAATTTTTATTGAAAGCAGTATGGAAAGATTTTTCCAAGTGGGTTATTGAACATTTTTGTTTACCAAACCCCCAGCTTTTAAGGTTTTTATAATGTTTTCAACAGTGATTTTGTTTTTGAAAAAGATATTGAAAAGAGTGTTTTTATTTATTTATTTAACAAAAATAAAAGGAAAAAGTTCCAAATGTCAACAATTTTTAACAAAAAAAAAAGTTTTTTAAGAGGGTCATTTTTCAACAAAGAAAACTTTTGCTCGAAAAATTGCGATTAGTTCTATTCCTAACTATGGTCCCAATCCTGCAATTTGATCTGTGCAGCTGGAGTCTGGCACTCGTGCAGAGCACCATTCATATTAAGATGGCTTTTAATAAACAAAAACACCCCAATCAACCGAAAACCTCATCTGTGAGTGTGACAGGTGCTGTCTCAATGTTTAATCCTTTGTATCAAAACAAGCTTATTAGTCTAATAGAAACAATTCTCTCCCTCCTGCAAAGGAGGTGCCCTGTCGTGAGTTCTCCAAATATTTGCTTAATTTGCCTCAACATTTTAAAACTAAAACATAATATTTGCCCCTCTGGAACATATCAGGGACTCTCTGTATCCCATGCCCCACCATACCATTGCCCCACTTCTCCCGCTGTGGAAGGGTGGACTCACCACTCGTGTACCCCTCGTGGCTGGACATGGTGTGACAGCTCTTTGCTGTCTGGCGTCCCCTGCCGACGGTCGCGCCAGTCCTCTGGCAGCCTGCCCCTTCTTGCAACTCAGCCCCTCGGCCAGGTCACGTTTTAGTTCCACAAATCTTCCGGGTAACTGAGAGGCCAACAAAGAAGAGTTCAGTGAATAATTCCAAGATCTTTTGTCAGATCTATGGCTGCTGACTTGAGGCCCAGTGGTTCTTACATTATTCTCTCTGGACTCTGAATTGTGCTTGTCCTCTCAGGTCAGGGGACCTCATGCCATCTTCCCCAGTGGCTGGTTGGGAAACCCAGGCTCTCTCACGTCATGGGTTCCAGTCCAGAGGCGAGCTGCCAAGGTCTGTTCAGTCAGACATCTTACCGCTGCCTCCTTAAAATTAGCCTTTCTTCAGGCCTTTTTCTGAGCCCCTTCCTGGGCTCTTTTTAATGAGAAACACCACCGGGATTTCTCCCTACAACAGATCTGGTTCCTGCCTTTGTGTCAAGGTTAATCACAGCAGCTTGCTTCAGTTACATGTCTGCCAGGGATCTTCTCTTTCTAGTGCCCTGATAGCAAATGCAAAGTTTTCCCCCTCTCTCCCTGCAGCCCCTCCAATCTCAATCTGAACGTCCCTTTGCTTTTACCATCACTGCCTCTTGGGTTCACTGCCTCCAGCTTCCTCCCGCCTGAGGACAACCAGCCTCTAGCCCCAAGCTGGGGGTAGCCTCCCCTGAGGTAAAAAAAAGACAAGACATGCAGTATGGTCCTGGGCCTATAAGCTTGGACAGCTGGCTGTGTGTTCTGAGCACCTTACAGATTTCCTTGGACAGCTACCTCAGAAAAGAGATGATCCCGGGAAAGCCTGGACAGGGTCGCAACCCTACTTCAAGCTTCATTGCCCCCGGCCTCCTCCTGGCTCAGGACCCTCTGGTTCTAGCTCCAGACCACTCTCAGCCCTGCTACCTCTCACAGGGGTCTCCTCACAGGCCTCCTCAAACAGCATTCCCCCTGCCCTGTGCTTCTTCCTTCATGAAGACCCAGTTTCACCCCAGCTGGGTTTGATCACCAATTATGCCTGACACCCCTCCAGGTGCTACCCAGTGGCCTAATTAGACTCAGGCCCCTGTTAACCATGGTTACCTAGAGTGGGGTTTATATACCCTACCACAAACCCCCATGCCAGGACTCTATGTTTCCCCATTCCTACCTTTCTCCCCATTCTCCCATATCAGGGCCCCCCATTTTCCCCATTAGGGGGGGTTCTGAATGCCTCCCTTCCCCCATGGAAGGGGTCTGTGTGGCCTCTCATTTCACTCATGCCCTCCATTCCCCCTTTCCTTGCATGGCCAGGGCTCTGTGTGCCCCATTCCTCCATTTTCCTCAGTCCCCTAATTCCCTCTTTTCTCCATGCACCCAATTCCCCCCAAACCAGATTCCCCCATTGTTCCTCCTGCCAAGGATTCTGAGTCACCCATTCCCTGTTCCTCCCATTCCAGGATCTTTATGTGCCTCTCCATTCCTTCTCCCATCATACCAGTTTCCTCTATTCTCCGCCGCCCCATGCCAGATGACCTGTATGCACCCCCATTCCACTCATGGGCACCACTCTTCAACCTACCATTCTTATTTCTTTTCTTTCTGTCAGGCAGATAAGTCATTCATATGCCAACATTTTTTATCTGTATTGGAGGAAGAGCAGACTTGAAATGGGGGGTGGGTATTGTTATGCTTGAAACTTTTAATGGCTGCCATCCTCTCATTCTTTGATCTATAGTCAGCACTGATGCCAGGGGATCCATGTGTCCCTCATTTCCCCCTCCCGGTTCCAATTTTAACCAAAATCATTATGGTTCTGTCCACTGATGCCTCAAACATTCCTTGAAATTTTGGAATTGATGGGGTGTGGCATTCAAACATTATTGCATTGCAGACAGATAGATAGAGAAATGCCATTGAGTTGAGTGTAAAACCTCACGTCACTTGGCAAATTAGCCTGTGAAACTTAATGCCACATGATATTATTGGAGTCAAGGATTTAATAGGATTCAGCAGTGGATCAGATATTCATAAGAACAACGGGAGGATCCATGGTTACATCAGACAGGATGAAAAATGCTCTCCTGAGCATTAGGAAGAGATCTTGGTTGGCTATTGGGGCAGAGACATAAGGATCCATCATTATGTTCTCCCAACAGCAAGCCAGCACAGCACAGGCTCCAACTCCGTGAATGTGGTTTTGGCAATTCAACGGGGTTGTTTGTGATTCTTCAGGACACAAGGAAGTACAAAGTATGTTATGCCCCACTTATCTCAGTAACCTTCAAAGCAGCTGCCTCTAATCCTTAATGAAGAAAATATGAACTTGCAAGCATGACTGCAATCCACAAACAGATACCTTGGGCCAATTCTGAGCTCTGTTACATCACTGCAAATCAGACACAATAGCAATGGGTACCCAGACAAGAAACCAGCTAGAGAGAGAACTACTGGAGCAATGGAGTTACTCCAAATGTACACAAGTATAACTGACAGCAAAATTCCAAGTATCAACCCAACCCTTCCCCTTTTGAGCATCCGAAGGTCAGCCAAGAAGGGACAGGAAGTTGGAGTAATTCTGCAGAACACTATTGCAATCAGTTTAAATGACAATCTCCTTGCATACCTACCAATGATTTTTTTTTTTTTTGCTCTCTGGCTTTGTTAATTTTTTCCCTCTTCCACTCTGTTTATTTTTGTTGCAGATTTATTAGGTGCACAGATAAGTGCCATTTAGCTTTGCAGAACTGTCATCACCAGCACTTTATGAATGGGATCATTCACTGACAAACTATTTAAACACTAAAAGGGGGGAAAAATTTACTGCCACAGGTCAACGAGGAGGCCAAGATCAACCGAAACTCGGCTGTATTTCTCCTTGAATATAGGAATGTGAGGAGGACACAGAGTTTGCTTTAATTTATCCTCACACATCAAATTTAATGTCACTTTGTCTGCAATGATATTCTGTCTAGAGTGCATGCCTTGGTTTTTAGCTGCTAGCAAGCATGGGATCTAAAAATATCAGTAGATAGGGAATCATGCATCTGCTAATAAGGGCTATGAAAAATATATGTTCAGTCATGCAACCATGCTCTCAAATAAAGTATGAGGCCTGGACCCCCATTCATTCCACTGCTCCTGCCACCAACAATCAGTTCAAGGCTGTGAGGTTGTTTGAAAATGACACAAAGTGTGGTCAGTAAGGCAATAAACCTGCCTGGAGGAGTTCTGAGGAGTTCTGCCCCAGCCTTTATATTTGACCTTGCACAGATCATTTCATCTCTTTGTGCCCCAGTTCCTCACCTATCAAAAGGGGATAATAATATTTCCTTTCTCCCACCTATTGTCTAGTTGGATTGTGAGCTTTCTGGGGGAAGTGACTGTCTCAACTACTTTTGTACAGCGCCAAGCACAATGGGGCCCAGTGTCAGATGGGCCTCTGGGCATTACCATCATACTTCTACTCATAATAATTTCCATAAAATGCCCTAGAAGGATGATCTGATGTGGCTGTTCTGGAGATGTGTTAGCAGCAGTCATGTATATTCTCCATGGGCATAAAACACTTGCAATTTTCATTAGAGCAGAAATTTATCGCAGTGTCTTTGGCCACCATTTCTCCTCCTTGGGTGTTGTGCAAGGTGTCAGAAACATAGGAATTAAGGTCCTTGATCAATGCAGTGACCCTTCTCGCCCAGTATCCAGTCTCCAATAGTGGTCAGCACCAGCTGCTTCAGAGGAAGATGCAAGGAACCCTGCAGCAGGAAGTTCTGGGGTAAATTTAGGGAAAGTTTCCTTCTAACCCCCAATATTTAGAGGTTGGTTTATGTCCTGAAACATGAGAGTTTGTACGCCTTCCAAAACTCTTGGTTTTTGTTTTAATATTTACTATTATAACCTGGAATGTTCTTGTCGTCCATAGAAATGTCCAATCCTTTTTATGAATCCTGGTAAACTCTTGGCTTCAATAATACCTTGTGGTTGTGAGTTCCATAGGCTAATTAAGCATTGTATGAAATAGTATTTTCTTTTATTCATTTAAAATTTTCTCCCTTTCAACTTGTTCTTGTATTATAAGAGGAGGATGAGGAAAAGATCTTGATATACCATCCATTATTCTGTATACTTTTATCATGTCCTGTTTTATTCATCTCCTCTCTTAGGTAATCTCAATCTTTGCAATCTCTCTTCCTAGGAGAGCTTTTCCGGGCCTCGAATGACTTCTGTTGCCTATTTCTGCTATATACTGTTTGAGATGGTGTGACCAGAAGTGAACACAATATTCCAGAGAAGGTATATTGTTAATTTACATAATGGTGTTATAATTCAGCACCCGGGTACCTGAGAGGTAGCCACATTTTAACAGTGGGATATACATACCAACTGAGATTTTCATGGGAATTGGGTGAGCAAATCTCTTAGACAGTTTTGAAACTCTCCACTATAATTTGTAAAGTACTTCGGGACCTCATAGGATGAAAACAGCTGTAGAAATGTAACATATTGTGCCGGAAGCCCATTTCAAACAGGACTTGGCAGAGCCCTCGGGAACAGTCTGTAAGGAACAACCTTGAATTGGCCAAGTGGTGAGTAAAGGAGGTGGCCTAAGATTTCCCATCTCTAACTTCTATGATGCATCTGAAGAAGTGAGCTGTAGCCCACGAAAGCTTATGCTGAAATAAATTTGTTAGTCTCTAAGGTGCCACAAGTACTCCTGTTCTTTCTATGATGCTATGACCCTATGAATTCCACTACTTTTTTCCCTAGTGAAAGTTTTCTCTTTACCTGATCCTGGGATATTGCCAGGTTTACAGCTCATTATACATGGGAGATCAAGTTGTATTGTAAAGTTGACAAAAATAACAATTTTATATATTTTTTCTCCCCCAGCAATTCCAAATCACCATGCAAAGCCTCTTGACTAATACGGTCAGATTTAGAGTTGATCCTTGCCTGCTTGGTATATTTGCATGTAGGTATTTGAGAGATTTAAATGGACACCATTAGCTCCCATAGGGCCTCATTTCATAACATATCTTAGAAACACAATCTGATGGAGGAAGATAAGAGACAGCGGCTTCTCAGTAGCAACCAGCTTTAATTCTGCTCTTCTTACACTGTGAAATCAGTGAAAACAAGGCCTCCATACCCTTGGCTCACAAAGTGCTTTATGGAAATTAAGTTGCACAGTACCCTTGCAAGGTAGGTGAAGCTGGAGAAACTGAGGCACAGAGAGATTAAGAGACTTGCCTAATATCACTGAGAAAGTCAGTGGTAGAGCTTGGCATAGAACCCAGGAGCTCTGGACTCCCAGTTTCCTGCTCTGATCACTTGACAACATTCTGTTAGGATAGAAGCAAATTTTTAAAAAATTGTTCAGGTGCTCATATTAAACTTATATTAATTTGACTGAAAGTCTTTGGCATGGGAACCAGGCTAGAAATCCCACCAGCTCAGGCCTCCTCATAAGTTTTCCTGAATGTCTATGGTTTTGATGTGAGTGGGAAGTATAATAACAACCTTTCTGGTAGTATTTTACCACCTGCAAATCTAGGCAAAATCAGCAGGTGCAGAGGAGAGTGAAATTTAGAGCTTGGGAACAAGCTGCAGAATTCAGTTCTGGATCTGGATTTTGAATGTGCAACAGTTTGGGGGTAGTTGGAGTTTGTGGTTTTGGCTCAAACCACTATAAAGGCAAGAGGTGACATTTTCAAAGGAATCTAAGTTACTTGGGCCCAGATCCTCAAAAGTATTTAGGTGCCTAACTCCCACTGACTTCTCTTTAATGAGAATTAGGCACCTAAATATCTTTGAGGATCTGGATCTTAGCAGACTAAGTACCATTGAAAATCTTTGTTACTTGGGCTCCTAAGTCACTTAGGTTCTTTTGAAAATGTTACCCCAGGGCCATTCATGAGATTTGGATATGGATTCTGGGTTTGATTTCAAAGTCACCCGCCCTGGATGTTTGCGGGTGCTTGGGTTCAAGCACATTTCCAGGGTACCAAACTCTTTTGGGCTCAGACTTACTCACTGTTTTAACCTCAGTTATCACAGGACAGACCCTCCCACTACTGTTTTATTGGACTGGTTCACTAGCACCACAAGAGTGTGCTCCAAAGACTATTGAAGTCAATGGGTGTCTTTCTGTTGACTTCAGTGGCTTTTTCCTGTGTGAACTGGCACTGGTATCTGGTGGTCCCAGCAGAGAATGACTGTATAATCACATCAAGTATCAGAGGGGTAGCCGTGTTAGTCTGGATCTGTAAAAAGCGACAAAGAGTCCTGTGGCACCTTATAGACTAACAGATGTGATGGAGCATAAGCTTTCGTGGGTGAATACCCACTTTGTCAGATGTATAATCGCAAGTGCTCATTACTGAGTAGCACACACCGGTGTATCAATGAGACACGCACGAACAGAGCTCTCCCTTTTGCATGGAAGCTGCATTTTGGTGCGGTCACACCACTATGAAGTTCAGGGCAAAGCCATTGTTCAAGGTCATCGTTATAAACACACTGGCAATAGAATTAGCCAATGAACAGGCCTGCAAATTGTGATTGGAGGCACTGTGTGTGTGTGTGTGTGTGTGTGTGTGTGTGTGTGTGTGTGTGTGTGAGAGAGAGAGAGACTAACTTATCCCTCACCAGAAACAGAGGCTGTGACCCTGGAACAAGATGACAATAGTTTTACCAGGTGAGCCAAAGGAAGGCTTTCTATTTCCTGAACCCCAGATTCATCCTTGGTGTAACTCCACTGAGACTACCCCAGGGATGAATTTGGCTCTGAGTCAGTAGAAGCCATGCTATGGTTTCTTAGCTGGAAGTTGCTACAATTTACATGCTAGCTGGCTCTATCCCCAGCATCTGCCTCCGGTTTTGGTTGCTAGATGCATCCCTTTCTCTATCTGATTTTTTATTGTTTTTATGGTATGTAAAAAATGAGGCTTGCCAGAACTGACAGTTTTGCTTTAAGTGGCAAGTAAAGAAACCATGTGACCTTTATATTCCCTTAATGCATTAAGACAGACAGATTTTATCCTCATTTTGTTTGTAGATGTACACCCTTAGGCTGAGATCTCATCAGAGCTTACAAACTAGAGTTCAGATGGGTGGTGCTTGGGTGGGAGACCTCCAAAGAAAAGCCCAGAAGTGCTGCACAAGGCGGTGTCTGTGAAAGTGGGTGGCATTCTTCCTTTTGAGCCAGACTGAATCAATGTCCTGGAATGTTAAGGGGTGCTGTGCTGCCTTTTGGGTGGGATCTGAAGCCACAGTCCTGAGTGTTCACAGTAGTTAATGATCTCATGTCACTTTTAGCACAAGTAGGTATGTTTCTGTGGGCCAAATTCTAACTCCTATTCATTCTGCCTATCTAAATTCCACCTGCAGCTTAGAATGGAAGTGTTATTCTTCACTTCTTGCCCCAAAATATTGTGCAATTTAGGAAAAGAGAAATCGACAGATGTAAGAAACTCCATAGTAGGAAGATGTGGAATAAATTCCCTCCTTGAAGGCTTCAGCTTAACATCTAGTAGTTGGTTTAATTCAGAAGCATAAGGTTTTGTATTTCTTACCAAAAATAAAATAAAATAAATAAAATCTTAGCATTCACTATAACAACCCTGCATATTCTTGTTATCCCTGTAAATGTCCAATTACTCTTTGGATCTTGCTAAATTTTTGGCATCCTGTGGCAATGAGTTCCACAATCTATTCCTTCTACTTGGCCCAAATGAGTTGCTTCTTTGTTGCTGTGTTCTACCCTGGAGATTTCCGCATTTCAAAGATGGGTGATATGATCCTTGTATAGATAGCTTCTTGAGAGCCTTTGGATGTTATAGACGCCTCTCTTACACAGGTGCAATACCATTGTAATTCCTGATTGAGACCTCTGTAAGTGACAGCAGACTCAGACCCTAAATGCTATCAGATTGCTGCAGTTATTATTATGAATAAGGTTCTAATTTTATCCTGGCTTTTGCAAGAGCTACAGATTGGCACAATAACAGGCTGCATATTAAAAATAGAAGAGCTTGTTAAAGAGATTGTTAATAATCCTGTTATGTTCAGTTCCATTTTTTAGAAAAATGAGGCGAAGAGGAGAGAAATCTATGTTTGCCTAATTAATTCATAATAATAAATCATTGCTACTGTTATTATTCCATTTGGCAAACACAGAAATATTCCCCCTTCCCTCACTGGGTTTCTGAATGGAGCTGAAATGAATATGGCTGTGTCTGTATAACAACTTCTATTTATAGGGCACAATCCCTTCTTGTGTCAAAATAACTTTATTTGTGCTCCAGTCGCATTCTCAATGGCATTAATTAACTTTTGGTACAGAGACAGAAGAGGCAACAAAAAAATGAATTTTGGCAAGATCTGGAGAAGTAATGGCTGGGGCTTTTTTAAAATTTAATTTAATTTTTTTTAATTCTGTGCAATGGAGGAAGAAATGAAAATATTTTTTTAAATGATTTTAAACCCCAGATGACTTTCCCCATTGATCAGAGTGGGAGAGTGATGAGCGCATGTCTTCAGACAAGAAATAAAGTCCAGGTTTTTTTTTTAAACAGGGAGGGTAATTTAACAGTGGAACATTTTACCAAGAACTATGATGCATTCTCCATTACAAGCAATTTTAAAAATCAAAGATGGGATGCTTTTCTAAAAGATAGGCTGTAGTTCAAACAGGAATTAATTCAGGGAAGTTCTCTGGCCTATGATAAGCAGGAGGTCAGACTAGATGATCACAATGGTCCCTTCTGGCTTTATAATCTATGACAATCAAATAATGCTCTTGGGAACACAGTGACCCATTAATTTGAGATGCTAGGACTTTGCCTACGATCCCAATCCTTTACACTAAATTTGGTTGGAAGGTAGGATGTCTTTAGCAGCACACAGCAAGGAGGAAATGTTTAAGTGCTTGACTAGGGTTTGCCAGTCCAGCTCTGCTCAGCATGGCCCTGGCATGCCACACGTAAAAGTTCTCAGCTGGCAGCATTCGGAATTGCTGCAATGCAGTGTTAGTCTTAATCTGGCCTGGCAATATGTGCATGCAGTTACCCAGCATGCCTTGCCAACAATTTTGCTTTATAAATAGAGGTAGTAGAATGCAAAAATTAAAGCGAGGAGGATTTAAGGTCCTTTACATGGTGTCATCGTGCATGAATGTGTCGTGCATGAGACATGGATAACATTCAACTTCAGAGCGCTGTCTAATCAGAGATCCCAATACCAATCTTTCTCCTGTATTTCTGCTCCTTCATACCCTTCTGTTTCTATTAGCAGGCGTTCAATAATAAGATGAATTTTTTGGGAAAGGAGTTGAGAGATGAAGAGAGAGAGTGAGAGCACACACACACACTATTCTACTTCCATAGCATCGGTTGGAATAATAGAAAATGATGCATCAATTTATCTAGTTATCAAAACAGATCTATTCCATACAGTATGTTTTCTGACGGTTTGTCTAGTCTACTTTTAAAATGATCTATCTTTGCATCTAGTTTCTAAGCATTTCTAGTGAACGCATCACGTCACTGTTATACTGAGGCCTGGTCTACACTGGGGTGTGGGGGGGATATCGATCTAAGATACACAACTTCAGCTACGAGAATAGCGTAGCTGAAGTCGACATATCTTAGATCAACTTAGATTGACTTATTTTGCGTTCTCATGGCGCAGGATCGACAGCCACTGCTCTCCTGTCGACTCCGCTTCTGCCTCTCACCCTGGTGGAGTTCCGGAGTCGATGGGGAGTGCGTTCGGGGATTGATGTATCGCGTCTAGACGAGACGCAATACATTGATCCCGGATAGATAGCTCACTACCCGCCTATCTGGCAGCTAGTGTAGACATACCCTGAGATGCCACATATTCAGTTAGAATACAATGAGGAGTATCGTTTTCTGGCTAATTCTCAGGTGACTTTCACTTCCTGCATTCCCCTGCCTTGTTCTCTATTAATATTATTATTTATTCTTTGTACTACTGTTGCACCTCGGAGTCCTATTCATGGATCGGGATTCTATTCTCCTAGGCACTGTAAAATGCAGACCCTTCCAAATTCTAGAGCAAATGAGGCAGTGATGCTACCAACAGTTTCATTCATCACACAACACTGATTCATTCCTTAAACACCTGTGCACTGAATGAGGCAGGTGTCCTGTGGGAAAAAATAGTATGTATTTTTAGTTGTATGTATAGTTTAGAAACCGGGGACCAGATTTTTAAAGGTATTTAGGTGCCTAACTCCCATTGATTTTGTTCACCCAGTGTAAAACCCCATGTGGGCATTCACACCAATTTAAACCTGATTTATTTTGATTTAGCTGAGCTCAGTCATTTGACTATTTAAGCTTAACTAATAAAAAACCAGAATCAGAGTTCCAGGATGAAATTCTGTGGGCTGCACCATGCAGGAGGAAAGACTAGATGATCATAATGGTCCCTTCTGGCCTTAAAATCAGTTACATAGATTGAAGAATGTCCGCACAGGTGTTGCACTATTTAACAAAATCAGATATTAGTTAAACCAATGCAACTTTTGTGTGACAACAAGCTCTTAGACTGCAAGAGGCTGCTTCTAACTTACACAATGCCCGCTGTGGCTGTGAAAAGTGGGGATCTCGTTAATATACATGAGAATCAGGTCCCAGGAACCTTGGCCAAGGGACTGCCTTTATATCCACACCTTGCACAGCACACCATTGGTGCTTAACATATACATAATTATTATGGAGGTGCAAGTCACAGCTTCATAGTTAAGGTTGAGTTCCATTTTGCATTTAAAGCAAGGATTCAACCTCTTTGTTGTGTATGAAAAGTACAGCATATCCCCGCCCCCCGCAAATGTACAGCACTCACTCATAGACTGAACACTGAGCTTCCTTAGATCTAATGAGTAACCCCTGTCGAAGAAAAACTCAGTTCTCGCTTTTTGTTTGGGTGCAGCAAAATCAAATACTATATTATTTCTCCAGTAATTACAATGGAGGGAGAGAGTGCCATAGGACACTGGGTCGCCCCAGTCCTGGACAGGTCTCTCAACTGGTAAACAATTACATCAAGCCTTTATACCTTTGTTACAGACAATTTCTAGCAATCATGGAGACAGTAAAAAGCAACAAATACATTTTGTTTATACATAGCAGAAAGGCTTATCTTATTTGTCTCTCTCTTAAGAAAAGCAAGCCTGCATTTTGGTTAGTGATTGCCAGGTCGTAATAACTTTGTACACAGTTCTTGTCCTGTCGCCTCGCACTATCTTTGCTCCTACAAATCTCACGTCATTAGGGTTACAGCATGGCCTGACTCTTGCTAACTGACTGATACGCATTAAAATCCGCTTCAAATCCTTATTGAAGCTTTCCCTGCTTCCACACCCCATTCATTAATTTATGAGTTAAATTGATTTAAAAGATATGCGGCATGCTCTCCAAAGGCATCACATAAAGATGACAATAACAATCGGATGCAACCTTTGTAGGATTTCTTTCATCCTGAAAGTGCTTTACAAGTAACTTAACTTTAAATATTATGTTATTTTAGTTCTTAGTTGAAAAGCTATTATAGATATTTTGATTGAATTCAACTTCTTTGTGTTGATACCAACTCCAGGAATACTATCCCCAGTGCAGTGCAGTCTTGTCTTACATGTGCAGTATTATCTGCTCAGTGCAGTGTTGCTACCTGCCTAGCATGAAAAATAAGGACAAAGAGGACGGTGATACAGTGCAAACCACTCCAGGAAACACTTGTTCTGTCGAGCACCTGACAGAGATATTTTCTCACTTTAAAAAAAATAAAAATGAAAAAAATGAGGTTTTTTTGGTGGAGGTGAAAAGCAAACAGCTATCACTCTTCTCACCTGTCATACTAGATCATCTGAAATTTTCTCTCAGGTAAAACAGCTGGGTTCAAATGACAGTCACATACACAGTATTATCCACTGCAAAGTATATAGTGTTCAGCTGGTGTCAATCAGCATGGATCCATTTAAACTGGCTGAGAATCTTTCCCCAAGTGATCCAAGATTCACAGACAATATGGAGTCTTTCCCCTTTAGCCTTCCAGGGCGAGACCTGCAGTCTTTGGAAGGCTACTTGGGGTTGGTCCAGCTCCTGTGAAATAGCTCCAACATCTCTCCCTTTTTGGCCTCCAGAGCCAGCGGTCTGACCAGGAGAAAGGGAGGTGTTGCCAGGGAGGCCTTTATGACCATCCTGGCTGGAGGCTGTGGGCAGCTGGCATAATTTAGAGCCTGCTCTAAATTATGTCAGGGACCTGGCCAGCCCCAAGATCTGGATGGGGATACACAAAGGGAGCTTATCTTGGGCACAGCTGGGGATCCATCCCACATTTTACAAATGGTTCCTGTTGCTACGGTTTCCCGCGCGATTTCCCTGGCCAGAGGGCACCAGGCTTAGCTGTTTTCAATAGTATTTTTAAAAAGTTTTCCAGAGTAGGTAGGGCACTAGAGCTAATTGATTTCTGTCAGGTGCTATCAATCTTAAGGACTTACCTGGCCCCTATTACTGTTGTACCAGAGCACCTCACAATCTTTAATGCTGTGAAAAAACAGCTCTACCGCCCTGTTCCTTGAGCACTGCTACCCAAGGATTTTCTCCCTGGATGCCCCCTTCCAGAACAGTTGATCTCAGGTTCCCACTGCTTTCCTTCCCAGGGGAACAGAGAGGCTTGGAGAGCAGGACTGTCACAGTCCCAGGGAGCAGGCAGGGAGAGCCCCATGTCTACTCTCTCTGCCTCTTAGCCACTTCCCCTCACTGGCTCTCTCCTCTTCTCTAAACCTAGGTGCCCTGTTTTAAAGCTCTGGCTCTGCTCCCTGATAAAGGGCCAGTGTTAGCCTATGACAGAAGGGTGGCTGGGGGGTCAACATACAGTAAAAGACAGACCCTGCCATATTTACGAACTAAATGGAATGGTACGTCTGCCACCTTTTGATGGGGAACATTGTGTGTCTCTCTGTGCTGACTCATTGTATGGAGGGTGGGGGCAAGCAGGTCACGGTGTCTTCTTCATTTCACCTTCTTTGGGTAACACTAGTCTGGAGACGTGCAGGCACTGCAAGGGCTGCCTGCAGCTGTGGCTGGCCCCTGTTCAGATAAGTACGTCTGGGTAGCAAAGGTTCCTTGCACTGGGTCATCTGCAGCCTGGCTCGCTCCGTGGTACAATTACACTGTGAGGGTACCTACAGAGAGAGGCTGACACTGGGGAGTCACGGGAGCCTTTGATTACAAGTAGACACGTGGGAAAGCCAAACCAGACTCTTAACCACTGCAGCAACTTGTTCCATAAACTCTGAAGGGGAGAGAGGACAGAGGAATGGCTCAGCCATTACCATGGGCTGGTTCACACCAGCCCTGATCAGACCAGGCAGTCACAACCCGAGCCTCTCCCACCTGCTGTCTATATCAGGCCACACAAAAAGGGAAGAGAAAGAAAGGAAAAGTTGGAGACCACATATACAAATTAATTAATGCTCTCCAGGCTCCTTCCTCTTGGTAATGTTAAACCTTTAATCCCAGGGATTAAACACCATGGTGTTTTATTTGTCCCTGTAAAACAAGTGAGGAGAGGAGTCCGGAAAACCATTACATCCAAATCCTTACCCTCTGGGCTAGAGATGCAAGCCAAAGGCAGCCTCTAACACAAGCTGTTAGATTCTGCTGAGGTTGGATAACACTCATCCCTCGTTATAGTGTAGCACCCTGGTGCCGCATACACAGAGACATAGCTGTGGTCAGCACGGATTGAAATGGGACCCTTCAACACCAAAGCTATAAGCTCCTGCCACTTGTGCTCAGTGAGAACTCTGGCAGCTCTTGGTAGATGGCAGCTATAGTCTCCCTGGGTGTGTCTACACAGCCCATGGCAGCACGCCTCTGAGACAGACCCAGGCTGGTGATGCTCACGCTAGCAATCTGAAGTAGCTCTGTAGGCAGCACTTTGAAGTTGTGGCTCGGGCTGAAGCTTGAGCTCTGAAACCCACCCACCTCTCTAGGCTTCAGAGCCCGAGTTCGAGCCTGAGATGTGACTTCAAAGCCCTGCCTACACAACTATCGTTAGAGCACTAGTGCCCTGCTAATCCAAGTCTGTTGACCCAGGCTGCCACGGGCTGTGTGAATATTGTAGACACTGAGGCCAGCCACTACTAGAAGAAATGCTTACAATCAAAAGACAGTGTATTACAACATTACCCTAGAGCCAGGATTCTCCTAATGTATAGGCCACCTCTTTGTGCACCCACCTGATTTCAGTGGGAGATTGAGTCAAGAAATGCAAGACTGGACCCTGTGAATGCTCAGGTGCAGTATTATGTCGTGGATAGAGCAGACGACAGAAATGACTGTGCTCTGGAGACAGGTCACCCTGCAACCTTGGGCAGGTCACTTCTCTTCCGTTCATAGAGTCATAGAAATGTAGGGCTGGAAGGGACCATGAGAGGTCATCAAATCTAGCCCCCTGCACTGAAGCAGGACCACCTAAACCTATACTATCCCTGACAGCCAGTGATAGGGGTTCACAACCTCCTTTGGAAACCAGTTCCAGAGCTGAATTATCTTTATAGTTGGAAAGTTTTTCCTAATATCTAACCTAAATCCCCATCGGTGCAGCTGCCATTACTTCTTGCCCTAATTTCAGTGGATCACTATTGATCACCGTCCTCTTGATAGCAGCCCTTAACATATTTGAAGACTATTATCAGGTCCTCCCTCAGTCTTCTTTTTTCTCAAGACCAAACATGCCTATTTTTTCCACCTTTCCTCGTAAGTCAGGTTTTTCTAAATCTTTTATCATTTTTGTTTCTCTCCTCTGCACTCGCTACAATTTATCCACATCTTTCCTAAAGTGTGGTGCCCAGAATTGGACGCAGTACTCCTGCTGAGGCCTCACCACAGCGGAGTGGAGAGGGACAATGACTTCCCACATCTTACATTCAACTCTCTTGTTAATATGCCCCAGAACGATATCAGCCTTTTTCTCAACTGCATCACATCATTGGCTCATATTCAGTTTGTGATCCCCTCTAACCCCTACATCCTTTTCTGTGGTATGACTAGCCAGTCATTTGTGCCATTGAAGTCAATGAAGCGATGTCGATTTACACAGAGGATGTGGCTCATGCAGTTTCATTTCCAACAAATATACAATTTTCCAAATATATTTTCCAAGTCTACAGCCCCAAACAGGGATTTAACCCTCCCCCCCCCGTTATCCTCCACACACACCAGGTTCCAGTGATATCCTGCTCTTTAGTCCCAGTTCTGCTCCCCTGCCACCACTGCCTACGGCTTCCAACTCTTACATTCCCTGCACTGGAATTCATGTAAAATTAGGCCACAATTGCAGGGTGTAGAGGTTCCCTCCTTAACATGTCAGCTGCTAATCAGAGGGTCTGCAAAGCTACTTACTCTTCTCATCCAACCTTCCACACGGAGGACTGAAATTTGTTTCCTTTGCAGAGATTATTGCTGCTACCTGCCCGGGGAGAACACTCTCTTCCTTGAACTCTCAGGTTAGGCCACATTGTGCCTGAGGGGGTTTCCTTGCAGAGAGGTTCTGTCAAAGAGATGACACAAGAATTTGTTAAGAAACAAATGTGTTCCCTCCCTCTCCCCCATTACTTCTCCACCGCCAGGGTTCAAAGGCACCCAGGCTCGGGAAGCTCTAGTGAAAGCGGAGGAACTCTTCGTGCTAGGGTGCGTCTACATGGCAAATAAAGGTGTGATTGTAGTAGGTAGGTTCCAGCTAGGCCTCCCAGGCCTGCTGCCACAGAGCTTGGGGCCTAGCAACACCCAAGGCCTCGTAAGCAGCCTGAATAAATCTGCCTGAGTTTCAACAAACATTTGGCTTGAGTTAATCTGCATTTTTCAGTGAAAATAAGTGTTGGAAAATTTCCAACCAGCCTTAGTCCCACTGACCTTAAATGAAACTTAAGCTCCTAAAGCCCAGATCCTCAAAGGTATTTAGATACCTAACTTCCACTGATTCCCCTTTTGACCCAACTGACAAGTCAAAAATCTGGGGACTTGTAGGAGAAATTGGTGACAGTCAGGTATTTCTTTGATGCAGTTTTCTTTATTTACAAAGAATGTACAAAGCTCTGTTTCCCTGAACACAAGAGGACTCAATCAGCAGGAGAGTTTCTTCATTTGCTGTCCCGAGCCTGCCTTTCCAAGCAGCTCTCTGTACCCAAAAAGCTTTTTCTCTTATCTTTCTCTAAGGGTTACATTGCAAGCTTTCTGTTACTGTCTGCTTGGCTTTCTCTTTCTGCTTCAGCTTATGCTGGGTGTCCCTCTCCCTTGCACACACACATAGACCAAGACAATTCCACCAGTTGAAGCCCAAGTGCCTGCATCTGAAACCCCTTGGGCCACATGGTTCAGCTGTTACATGTGCCTATATTTGGGTGCTAATACTATTGTTTGAGCCACCTGATTACAATAGGCCTAAATCCCTATTGAAAATGGCACTTGGGCTTCTAAGACCTTTGGATGCTTTTGAAGATTTTACTTTAAGTGATGTGGCCAAGGGTATATAGAAAATCTGTGGCAGAGTGGGGAGTTGCCCCTAGATTTCCTGCATACTAAGTTAATGCCCTAACCACTGGACCATACTCACTCATCTAGAGGAAGGATAAGAGCTCTGCCTGTGAGAATAAGCCCTCTTCCAAGAGTCTGCTCCTTCTGATAGTGTCTCTCTGACATGTATGGAGCAAACCATTCATTTTTCTCTGGCAGCTAATGATACATTAGGGTGACAATTTATGGCTCGGCAGTTAGTGTTTTGCTGGTAGATGTGCAAGGCTCTTTAAATATTGCCCAGGGTAGAAATCCATAAAGATGAGGGAGGAGTCTCTGTGCAGGTAGCACAAAAGGTGTTTTGTTTTTCTGAACAGAAACATCAGCTTATGAAGCTGCCTGTTTTTTCTCTCTGTCTCCCTCTCCCCCTTTCTTTGGCATAGTATGCGCAAATAACTAGACACATTACTAAACAAATGCTTCTCTCCTCCAGGTTTACATGTAAGCAGCAGCTGCTGCCTGCAGTAGCCTCAAGCCATCGATGCCATAGAGTGACTGCAGATACTCAGGTGAAGGATGGCGGAACTGAGGGCAGAAGTAGATTTCCCAGAGTGCTCTGGGAAGAAATGTGTCAAGTGCTTGCAACATGCTGGCAAAGCAAGTACCATGTCCCCTCTGAGTGGTTGGTCGGCCTGGAGGATAGCAGTCTACTACTTCTGGCTGTTAATGGAGTTGCTCCAGTGGTAGCAGTCTGTGTTGCTGATACTGGAAGTCCCAAGCCCAAACCCTCCTGATGTCCTATGCAGTTGAGGGTGTTACAGGTGCAGGGTTCAGAAGTACATTTCAGGGCCTCTCTAGAGAATTTCAAACCATTGCCTCCCTTCTTTCATCTCTGCTTTCAACTCTACTTTCTGCCTGTCCCTACTCTTTTCATCCCTTCTTCTCCCCCAGTCTCTCTCCAGGACTCAACCCCCCAGGTCCATACAGTTCTGCTAATGCCCTCCATATCACCCCTCCTCAAATCCCATCACAAGCTCCACATATTGCGGGCAACCTCCTTGTCTTTACATTTAAGCTCTGCCCAGCTCCACACCTGCCGCATCTCTGCTCTCAGGTCATTCTACAAACCCGCTTCTCGCTATCTTGTCTCCTCTCTGATCCCTTTGTCTCTTTCTCCCACTCCTGGCTTTCTGCCTTTTTCCATTATATCCTTAAATGAGTGCCGAGCGCCCTGCCTTTATTATTAGTTATATCGTGTAAGTGTCCAGCATGTGCTCAGCCCTTTCCAAACTCAGAGGAAGCCACCGCAAAGAGCTGCAAGCCCATTGCCTTCCCAGCATCTTTCCCCACCCTTTCTTCTGCAGCTTCTCCCTGCACCTGTCTCTCTTGCCCATCATGAACAAATGCCTGTATTTATTTAGATTGTCAAGTATCAGAGGGGTAGCCGTGTTAGTCTGGTTCTGTAGAAGCAGCAAAGAATCCTGTGGCACCTTATAGACTAACAGACGTTTTGCAGCATGAGCTTTCGTGGGTGAATACCCACTTCTTCGGATGCAAGTCATTGCATCCGAAGAAGTGGGTATTCACCCACGAAAGCTCATGCTGCAAAACGTCTGTTAGTCTATAAGGTGCCACAGGATTCTTTGCTGCTTTTATTTAGATTAAGAACAATGGTGAAGAGGGAACCTATCCATAGGCCCTGGGTGCTCTTGACATAATTTAAAAATGAATCACGAAAATGAGTTGGTTGGAAAATATTTCCTCCTTCCCTCCTCCCCCATAGAGTTAAACTTTTTATCAAAAATCCAAAAAGTTTGCAGCCAAAACCACAGAAAAACCTACCAAGGGAAGCAGAGTCTTCCCGTGAAAACGTTTCCTGACTTCAAAAACCCAATTTTCGGGCAAAGCAGTTTCAATGGAAAATTTTCCACCAGCCCTAATCACAGATAATTCGCTAAGTGCAGGAGAGCAGTTTAATATAACCCCCATTGATTAGCCAAGCAATTACAAACTCATCTCCTCCCCCAACCCCCACCCCGTGCATACCCCGCTTTAAAATGCCTGGGGGAAAAGGATGAATTTTGCAATAAACAAACTATCCAGCTCAGAAAGAAGTACCACGTGAGAGCCCTGATAATCATTCTGTTTTGGAAAAACACTTGAACACAACTGCTTAGAAGCACTTAGCAGAGTGGTTCTGTGCCGATGTCTGACACACACAAGCATTGGGAAGGCTGGGAGGGGGGCGAGGTGTAGCCTGGGGTATTGACTGGAGTCCTGTCCCTGCATGCCAGTGGGAAATCTCTGTCCCTATCTTTTGCCAAGGAAAGGAAATGCTGGATTCTCAAGGCCTCATCTCCTGAGAGATTGGCAGCAGCTGGGAAAGAGACTCACACATTAAACCGGTCCTGTGGGAGAAGTGAGCAACCTGGGTTAATTTATTCTGCTTTCCTATTGGCGGTGCCAATACAGCACCCTAGTGAGGGTCTCAGCTAAGAATATATGGCAAGCAGACTGCCCTTTCTGGGGCTGGGATTCAAGCTGTGAGGCCAGTTTGAGTAAGGTCTGCAAGTATTCACCCTAGGCCGCCACTTTCCCTGTTTCATTTTGCTCCTGCTCATGTGCTCTTGGTTGCACTTTGCAATATGCTCCTGTAGCTGCCACATACGATCCTACCGGACCTCAATCACCTAGGCTCTAGCTCAGTCAGAAGATACAATCTTGATGTAGGAGTTATTGGGAAAAATTCTATGGCCCATGTTATGCAGGAGGTCAAACTACATGATCATAATGGCCCCTTCTGGTCTTAAAATCTAAGGGTGAAATCCTGGCCCTATTGAAGTCAATGGGTGTTTTGAAACCCTGCAGGCTACAGTGGAGCTCCATCAAAGGCCTGGTCTACAGTACAAAGTTATGTTGATGTAAGCCACCTTGAGTCGACATAGCTGTGCATGTATCTACACTTAAATTTGTCTCTCACCAATGTAAGTATCCGGTTACAGTGACACAGTAACACCACCTCCCCAGGCGGCGTTGAGTCATGGTCAGTCTACTGAGGTCGACACAGCACGAATGTAGTCGCTGCATTATCTATGTCACTCTAACAGTCCTCCAGAGGCTTTCCCACAATGCCTGACACTGACCATTCTGGTCACGATTGTGAATCCCACCACCCAGGAGTCACAGGGACTGGGCAGGCTGCACCTCTTTAAAGCCCTGCAAATTTTTTAAATGCCTTTTCCTGGTTGTCCAGCTTGGCACGCATACCTAGCAGCTCTCCACTGTTGGATGCAACTGCCCAGCTGACCATGCCAGCTACACACTCCAGACATGCTCCGGCTTGGAGTAGACAGGAGATACTGGATTTCCTGGGCTTTTAACAAAAATGTTTTTTTAATTTTTTAATTTTTTAAATTTTTTAATTTAATTTTTTAATTTTAATTTTTTTAAAATTTTGCCTGAAACCAAAATATTTCAATTCAAAATGGTGCTGTTCCACCTCCTGAGAGTTGTATTTCGGGTACCTTATGCTCCCATTCTCCTGTATGGGCTGGGGTCTCTGCCCTTAATGTCGAACTAATCTCCCATGATTCACCACTTTCTCCTTTCTTAAGGAGGTGAGAGGGTGTGTCATAGAAGTCCCAGGCCATGGTGAATTCTCGGAGATGTAGTCCAGTCAGAGAGCCTGGCCCATAGAGGAGAATGGACGCATAAGGTGCCAGAAATACAACTTCTGTGAGGCACTGCAGAGCAATATTGAACAAAAATATTTTGGATTTTGGATTAGATATTCTGAGCATTGAAGTAATGAAAGTTTCCCCCAGCATAGGCACTTCTATGAAAATTTTTTTAGTCAAAACCCACTTTTCCACAGAATAACAGTTTTGACAGAAAATTTTCAACCTGGCCCTAGCGTTGCTCTTCTCTATAAAAACATGGCAGTATGGTATAGTAGTGTTCAAATCTCACAGTTTGCAATCCTATTACCACACTTTTTAGGTCCATTTCTGTAGAACACTTTTATTATTATTAATTAGTTGTATCATGGTAGCACCTAGATACCCCAACGAAGATTAATCGATTTTTTTATGGCCAGAAGAGACCACTATGACCATAATCCAAAGTCTCACATAGAATTTCATCCAGTGATTTCTATGTCAAAAGATCAGAGCCCCACTGTGCTAGCTGCTAGGTACTGTACAAACACATACTGTCCCAAAGAGTTTCCAGTTTAAATAGATGAGACAAAGGATGGGAGAAGAAACAGAAGCAACAGAAGGGAAATTCACTGATCTAAGGTCACACTGCAGGACAAGGAATATCACTGGGCTCTCTTGAATCCCAAGCTAGTGGGCTACCCACTAGATCATGCTGTCTCGTTTAATTTATTATTATTTTTTTAAGTGCAAGGCCAGCTTGTGCCTCAAAGGAAATGCGTGTCTGTAGCAACATACGCATCAATTTCGTCTCTAGATTTTCCCATATCAAGCCCCACATTCCAAGCCTGTGTTCATCAGAGGCCGGACCTGAGCCAAAAAAAAGGGCTGCTTTCCCTTAGGCATGGAAAGCTTGATCAGAACTCTGGCCCTGCCCATACTTGGATGCTTTATTATAATAATAATAATATTTTAATAAAAGAGCTGTCACTCAAATATTTCAGGATATTTTTTTTAAAAGGAGTAATTAGAACTCCTGAGCCAAAAGGAATAATGTGAAAAAAATGGAGTGGGTGAGAGACCCCAAACTTTAGCTGAGAGTCAGAATCCTTCTGGGAATTTGTTGATTTCCTTGACAGCATTCAAGAAGGCTTTTTGCTTCATACATTAATTACATCCTGCAGTGGCAATTGCAGAGTGAATGAGGCACACATGGATTTTCAATTGAGATCTTAAACCTCTCTCTCGCCTCACCCCCCCCCCCCCCCACACACACCAGGACCAGCACAAGACACTTCAGCATGAGGTTTGAACACTGGGAGGGGTTCCAGGAATGAGCAAAACAACTTGAAATGGATCTGATGAATATATATAGCCAAGCCTTACTTGGGCAAGGCTTCCATTGGAAATTCAGTGCTGCCAGCAATGGGAAATTCAGTGCTGCCAGCTCTTGAGATTTTTATTTGGGCCTCATGCTATTTTTTCATAAAGCCTCAGCTCCTGGAATCATGTGATTATATATTCATGTAACAATAAAAAATAAGCAGCTTCTAGTCCTTGAAGTGACAGGGAAAAGGTTGAAAATGTGACCCCCTAAAGGCTCAGAAAATCAGAAGGAAATCAAAAGAACCCAACATGTATTATTTTTAAATATCTCATGATTTTTCAGCCAATCTCATTATTTGCATCAGTGAAACATTATTTTTTTACTGCTTGGGGCTGACAGTACTAGAAGTTTCATGCCAGTAAGGATGGCGGGATTTATAACCCAGTCCTTACGTTGGTCACTTTCTCTTATCCTCCCAAAAGAGATGTTGTCACCTTGAGTTAGTAGAAATTTACTAATTTTTTTAAATCAATTTTCTGATAGTGCTCCCTCTGCAGAGTATGTCCTGGCTTAATATTTTAAAATTCCTTAAAAAAAAGTAACCTTAATAGAACATTTTCCTGGTTATATTTACAAGTATCTTTTCAGCACAGGGGAAACTGGCAACTCAGCATATCATTCTCCTCTCTTGGCTGGAACTAGTATGGTACAAACAGTAGACAAAGATCATTTTATATGTAGCTACATCTATAACCCAGGAATTAATCAACATATAAAACTCCACATTGTTGGGTATTACTGTGCCATGAGCATATTTCACAGTCACTCGATAACGTACTCTGTATGGTATCCAAACTAAATACAAAGTTGGGTGGGGCTTCCTTTTTCACCCCTTTGATTGTTCCTTTGGCATCCCAAGAGCTTGGAAATGAAAAATGCATTGGCTTGAGCAATGTTCTCCACATAAGTAATAGGACACTGGGATGGTCCCGAGGGCAGTTTTCCATCAGGTGGGGAAGAGGGTTGTATCTCGGCCAAGCTAGCCATCCCTCAGACAAGTACACGGGACATGATGCTTTAGTCATTTATTTATTTTTTATTCTTGTGATTTAAAACAATAAATCACTGATGTGGTTGCCAGTCTCTCATGCTTTGTATTCCATCCCTCCCTCCAATTAAAATGCCACTGCTGACTTGGGACTTTGATTTTCTGTTGCTCTGGCCCTTGTGCAGACTTTTACAGTGGTGCAAACTGAGTGTGAAACACGATGGGTTTGAATCTCATTCACAAATTAACGCAGTAAAAGGAGGCCTTAACATGAGAGTTAATTAAAGCTACACTCATATTAAGGCCCCTTTATGCCATCAGAGAGGTGTAAAGGGGCCGTAGCATAAATGAGAATTAAGCCCGTGTGTCCTCATTTATATAATACAAAGAGGATATAAAATGGTTGTACTTCACACTTATTTTGCACAGGTTTAAGTGACAATACACTGTGCCAGGCAGGGAAGAATTAGCCCCATGTTGCAGAGCAACAGTCAATCCAGTTTATAGTATATGAAAGCAGAATTGTGCCCTAATTAATTAGAATTTTTATGGCAAAGACAGCATTTCTCATGGATTATCCTGAAAGGCAGAAGCATGAAAATGTAATTAACAAGTAACATGCTTTTTTGAGCTGGTAAAAAACAAAAAAATAATTTTGTGAAATATTTTGAAATTTCCAAGTTTTTTCCATTTTACTGGGTTTGAAATAGAATTTTTTTCAAAAATTTGTCTGACTTTTTCCATTTAAAATTTTTGAAATGTCAACATTTAATTCCCCCCCCCCAATACAATAATAGGAATACTGTCCAGGATTATTTTAAATCCTTTTTTCCCTACACTGTAACTTTTCAAAACTTACTCAATTTTTGAAGAGTGAGTGGAAAAAGGGAAAAAGGAAGAAATGTACATCTCACCCCATCCCCCTGCAGGGAGACATCTTTAATTTTATTTCATTCTAAAAGGGAAATGGGGAACAAACAAAAATTTGAAATTTCTAAAATTGTTCATTTTTTCAAAATCCAAACCAAAATGAAAATTTCAAATAAAAAATTCTCTTTAGTTTCTTTTTAAAAATTCCCACTGAAAAATGGAACTATCTCATCAAAGACATTTTCCTGTGAAAAAACTGGCTTTTATTGAAACCCCATTTTTGGTGGGAAAAGTTTGGGTTGCAAATATTACTGATGTTGAACCTCTTGAATGATTTGTGGTTCAAGTTGTTTTCTATTTGATTGTAACCATTATTATTATTTAACATTCATATTGCAGTAGCTCCTAACAACCACAACCAGACTGGTGTCCATTGTGCTCAGCAGTGCAGAGATAATAATAAAAAAATAAATAACCAACCCCATACCTAGAAAGAACTCCCTGAGATAATGGGGAACTGCATAGATTCCACCCCCTTGAAAAAAAACAAAATACCCTCAGAGCCTCCTGCCAAAATGTAAGGCTTGTCTACACTTAGAAGTTTACCAATAAAAATTCCAGAATAATTATTCTCAAATAGTTAGTTTGCTATAAACCCCCATGTGGAGTCACTTATTTTGGGATAGCTATCTCAGTAAATTTCCAAGTGTAGACAAGCCCAGGTGGTGCCACACACACACACACACACACACACACACACACACACACTCACTCACTCTTTCTTCTTCTACAGTATCTCCCATTTGAATATCTCTAATTACTTTACAAACACTTCACAACTCCCTCTAAGAGGTAAATAAATGTTATTTATCTCCATTTTACTGATAAATAAACTGAGGCACAAGGAGGTAAAGTAGCTCAAGGTCACATGGCAAGTCAGGCTGGGAGAAGAAGAACCCAGGAGTCCCAAGGGGAACGAGGTAATATATTTTATAGGACCAACTTCTTTTTGGCAAGAGCCACTGGCTTGAAAGCTTGTCTCTCTCACCAACAGAAGCTTGTCCCTATAAAAGATATTACCTGGCCCACCTTGTCTCTCCAATATCCTGGGACCAACATGGCTATAACCACACTGCATACAAACCAGGAGCCCCAGCCACGTGTTCCAGTCGCAGCTTTGAACTTCCTGTCTCTTTCTCTCTCTTGCACAGCACATCCAGCTCCTCCTCAGGAGAAAGCTGTAGTCAACGCTACTGATCTGATCTCAGGCTGTACAAACTTCATTGACATTGAATTGCACATCCCTTTGGAGTGTCTATACCTCTCTCTCTCTCACACACACACACACACACACACTCTCTCTCTCTCTCTTGCTTGATCCTCCTGGCTTGCTTTGCCTAATTGAAACCTCAGAGTTTTGTTGTAGAGCCTGTTGCTATAAACACTCTGTCAATTTGCATAAGTATGTGACATTGTAAAAGTTCCTGAAAGATTTTATCTAGTTGATTTTGGCTCAAAGCCCCATATTCATATAGAAATGCCAGGTAGAAAGACAATGTGTGTGTATATTTTCAACTTCCTAAAGTCCATCAAAGTGGAAAGGGAGTGAGTTTCTTAACCCAAACAGTTGGAGACAAAGTAACACAGAACAAACCTTTTCTCGTCTTTTCTGAATGTTTTTTGGTTGTGCTCACTGTATGGCAGTCAGGGAAATATTAAACAAACCCTTATATCTTTGGGTTATTTGGACAATTTTTTAAATATTAATTCATCTATAAAAACTCTTAAGCTGTCAAAGCTAAAGAATTGTGCAACATAACATTACAGTTATATAAACACAGTTGCTTTGGAAATATTTTTGTTCAAAATGCACATTTGTCATCTTAGTTGTAAAAGCCTTTTTTTTTTTTTTTTTAAAGAAACAAGGAGCGAAAAATTTCACATGAACTCTTGGCTCCATTGAAGTCAATGGGAGTTTTGTGCACTGAGCATTTAAGTTTTCTAAATAAAGCCTACATGGGATGTAATGGTGCTTGGTCTTTGTGCTGGTGCCTCTGTACAGGGGTGAATATCACTGTAAAATCAGTGGGGAAATAGAGAACTGGGTGGTTTAGCTGATTAATAAAAGAATCTAAAGTCTTTTCTCTCTAGGCAGACATTTTGAAAGGAATTCCCTCTTCCAGTGTCTTTTGTGGATAGACACCTATTCCCTCCATCATGTTTGGGGTTGTTTGAATATCAGTTCAGTTTCCTAGATTCTTGCAAGAAGTGTGTTTTTTACAAAAGTGCCAATTCAACAAAGCACTTAAGTATGTGCCTAACTTTAAGCATGTGAGCAGTCCACTGAAGTTCTGGACTGCTCCTATAATTAAAGTTTCATTTGGTTTAGTGTCCCGTCAGTTAAGGGCCTAACTAATTCATTAAATTTTCATCAAAAAAAGCACAAGGTTCATTAATAAAGAACACTCTATAAACAGTTGTTGCATTACACTTTACCCCATATCGGATCAGAGTATTATCTTTTTTAGATTTACACGCCAAAAATGCTCAGTTTATTTCCCGCCAGCCACACCCATCAGAGGTACCAAGGCCACAGCATATTAATTGATTTAAAAACAGTTAGCACCTACCAGGCAGAGGTGATAAATCAGGATTGCAAAGTAATTAATTGGAATTTATAAATCATATGTGAACTAAGCATTTTAATTAATGCTTTTAATTATGGGTGTAAAATATTTCAGGTTTAGATCAAATGTACAAGTTGGGATGACATATATTGTAGCTAATAAAATATCAACAGCAGATACAACTCTAGCAACCAGTAACCATTGAGGTCTAAACATTTTTGTTGCACACCAACAGATGGCTATTTTTGAAATACGGTACATAATGTTATTGCCAGGGGATTAAGACTTGTCCTTTTATCTCCATCTTCATTGCTCTTGTAATAGTGGATTAATTAACTGGCAAGCAAGGTTATCTCCCATGAATTCATCACGTGCTCAAATGTGCAGATGGATAATGATGGATTTGACTCAATAGGCCCAATTCTCTGCTCCTCTGGTGTCATTTACACCAGAGTGTGAGGTAGGTGTGAAATGTTCACATCAGAATGGCTGTGTTTAACATCCACTTTGCCGGCACTTTGCACTGGTGCAAATGACACAAGCTGCAGGGCACTGAAGAATCAGACCCAGAACGTGTGTTTTGCAAAGATATGAACAAAGCACCATGTTTTTAAAGGTGTTCAGTTGCCTAAAGATGCAGATAGGGACGTAGTGGGGTTTTCAAAAATGCCTATGCACTTAACTCCCAAATCCTTATCTGGAGCACAAATTTTGCTACCTATCCTGAAGGTAGCAGGTAAATGTTGTTTGTTTGAGATATTTATCTTTTGAGGCATTTCCATTGCAGGCATGGAAAAGAATGAGGTGTGCCTGGTATTCCCACCCCCACGTAGGTGGGCAGGAAGTGGATGGAAAGAGGAAGGGAGTGGGTGGAGTGATGGCTCCATCTCCCCAAAGTGCCAGATGGCACAACTGACCCAGAATGAGGAGCAGTAACCTACTACTGCGAAAAGTCCTTACATGGGTCAAGTTGTTGAAGACACTCTAGCCCTTTAAGTCTCAGGTCTGGTCTACACATAAATGTTAGGTTACCCTAGCTATGGCACTCAGGGGTGTGAAAAATCCACATCTCTGAGCATTGTAGCTAGGCTGATCTAATCCCCAGTGTAGGTGCAGCTAAATCAATGGAAGAATGCTGCTGTCGGCCTACCTACTGTTGCTTGGGGCGGTGAAGTTCCTACAGTGATGGAAAAGCCCCTTTTGTTGAAGCATCTACTCTATGGCAATACAGTGGCGTAGCTATGGGGCCATAGCTGTGCCACTGTAGTGCCCGTAGTGTAGACGTGGCCTGTGACAAACCAGAACGCTGTGGCACAGGGCTAGCTTTCCACATACCACTTTGTCAATGCACATCAATGCTGAGCCCGAGTATTCTGCTATTTTACACGGGGCCATTCTCTTGAGCAGAGCCTTTCTCCCTCTCTCCAAAGAGCCCTAGAAACCAGTTGTTAGCTGTGACAGACTGACTGTTTCCTGAATGAATGTTATTCAGTTAAGCTGAACCTTACTGAACTAGGTTTAATACTTTTAGGGGCTTATTGCATTAAAAATGCAATTGTGTATCTGTTACTGTAGAATGATATGTACCTTCTCTAGGAGGAGGGAGATGCTAATGTAATTCCTCTGTTATCAACCCTTTGAAGCCACCCCCAGAGACCTGCACATGTAACTAGTTCAAACTGGAATCTCCAGGGACCAGCAGACAAAGAAAGGAGTTTTCAGTTAAGTAACCTGGTTTTAAACTGGCTCAAGAGCTTCTTCCTATTCCAGCAACCAGACAGAATCCCTGGTCCATGGGGGACCCCAGTCCTTCAGGTAGGGTTGGAAGAACTGGGCCTCTGAGGTTCAGTAATACTGGATGCTTGTTCAGAGCTGAAGATGTGATGAATTTGTGACGACAAAGGAAATCCCTTGGGTAGGGACTGAAGGGCTGCTCCTGCCAGAACCCATATTGGAGTTGGAGTGAACCCTGGTGAGCTTATTAGCATGTATGCATGTTTTTAATTGTTTTTAATATGTTTTCTCTGTAGTGCTTTTACTTTAAGAATAAAATAGTCTGGCATAAAAAAGAGTGGTATGGTACTTTATAACTGTACCAATTACGTCGGTTAACTGTCTCTGAAGAGAAAGCAAGCAGGTATTCTTGGGCAGCCTGTCTCTGCCGGGAATAACACAGTGAAGGCAGGGAATTGGACAGCCTAGAAAGATCCCACTCAGAAGGGAGTGAGAAGCCAGGAAAGGCTATGGCTGGTGAGCCAGAAGCCTGTAAGTGGATGAACTTGCGGGATCACTGATGGGAAGTATAGGTTCCTTAACCACATGGAAACAGGCAAGTTTCCCAAGAATTAAAATGGTCTAGAAACCGGTTTATAATCTCTTAACATCAAGCTCCCATTCAGCCAGTGTCACAAGTGATAGAACTTTTCATCAGGATGGCTGCCACCAGCATGAGTTTCATAAATGTCCGTGAATTTTAGTCAAGAGCTTACATTAGAAATGCAACTAAAAATTTGGTTGGGTCTTAAGTGTTGCTCACTTCAGCTGAAACTCTACCCAGTGCAGAGGGTCCCAGCACAAGACACAAGGTCCATGGATTTCTTTAATCCCATTTAAGCCTTCAAAACAGGGCTTAATTGGTGGCTAGGCCTTATTGGACTTAAATGGCACCTAGATGTTTTGCTGTCCCTCTGCCTGGAGGTGTTTTCACTTCCTGTGAACACCCAGGATGCTACACTGAGAAATATGTGCTGATTTAAACCAGACTCCTTAGTTCAAGATGGCCAAGATGATGAGATGTACGTTTGATTTTCCATCTTTGAGTGATACATCCCAAATCCTGAACCCCCTTCTCAGGCTTCTGCCTGGCATCAGTAAATTGCCCCTCTCCTCTGAAAGAGAGCCTCTGGGGTGGATTAATGAATGCAAAACGCTCCCTTAGCAAGTGGGTGTTCAGGGAGGCAAACAGCCACAACTATCTAACCTCATTTGTTTTCTGATTGCTGCACCGAGTAGTGAGAAAGGAATATCTTCCAGACTCCACAAAGGGATGAACAGAAGAAGGAGCTCTTATTCTATCTGGGATTTTTAGAATTGGTTGATATTTTTTCAAGGAAAAATTCTCATAAAAAATGGCCTTTTTAAACAACCACCACCACTACTCTTTGTAACCAATTGTCAAACATTTTAGGTTTGCACAAAAAAATGTGCCTTTCTTTCCACCTCAAACTCCCCAAAATGTTTGATAACATGGTTGAAATTTTTCATTGACAGAAAACATGGGTGTTGGTAAACAAAATACGCTGATACCATCATTTATAATCCTTTGTAATGCACTTTGCAAACTATGAATAAAAAGCTATTTGACTCCTATGTACCATTATTACAAAAAGCTGGTCAAACATTTTCTGACGGAACAGGGTTCCATCAGAAAATGCTGATTCAATACATTTTGTGGGAACATGTTGATTCCATGTGATCTGTCAATGGAAAACAGGCAGGCCAGTTGGACAGCTTCCTGGCCACATGGCTGCTTGGCCAGCTGCCCAACTCCCTGACTCCCCAACTGGCCAGTGGGTGGGCAGGCAGCTTGTTAGCTGTATATTATATTTTATTATAGTAAACATGAAATGTTTTGATTTTATCAAAACAAAACAATAGGGGCAAAACAAAATGTCGCCTGGATGTTTTCCAAGAAAATTTTTGGTATATACCCCGTAACAGCAATTCTGGGTTCTGACCAGCTCTCTGGTTATGACTCAGCATGACTATGGCCAATTTTTGTCTCTTAGGTAAGTGTCTAATTCAGGAAAGCAATTAATCACATTTAAATCCATCCCAGTTCAGGACAGCACTTAAGTACATGCTTAAGTGTTCTTGGCTTTTACAGGAACTAAGTACGTACTTACAGTTACGCATGTGCTTAAACACTGTCCTGAAGAGAGCTGCTTTCTTGTCCCAAGGCTTTTAAGACAGGAATGAAAGCTCCTAAGTTGGCTGTCAGTTATTATGTATCCAGACATTTATTATATGCTATTTAAATACAAATGAACTGTAACTTATTAAAGATTAAACCGTCCCTAAAAGGCATCTCTTGACTCACATATCTATTACACCACTGTTAAGCCATTGTAAATACATTTCCAGCTAGCACAGCTCCCAGTTGGAGGAAGCTTAACTTCATACTGAATTTTCTCCTTGCAAATTTAATTCTTTAAATTCTTACAAATGTATGTATGTATCTGAGTGGAGGGCAAGTTGTACTGACCAAAAAGCCTTAAATGGCTCAGGATCTTCCTACTGGAGATAACACCTGTCTCCTCATGCCACGCCCTTGAAACTGAGCTCAACAGAAGTATCATCGGCAAATTTTGCCACCTCACTGTTTATCTCTTTTTTTAGATCATTTCTGAATAAGTTGAATAGGACTGGTACCAGTACAGAGCCCTGAGGGACACCACTATTTACCTCTCTCCCTTCTGAGAACTGACCATTTATTCCTACCCTTTGTTTCCTATCTTTCAACCAGTGACTGATCTATGAGAGGACCTTCCCTCTTATCCCATGACAGCTTACTTTGCTTAAAAGCCTTTAGTGAGGGACCTTGTCAAAGGCTTTCTGAAAACCTAAGTACACTATATCCACTGGATCCCCCTTATCCACATGCTTGTTGACCTCCTCAAAGAATTATAGTAGATTGGTGAAGCATGCTGACTCTTCCCCAAAAAATCATGTTCATCTGTATGTCTGATAATTCTGTTCTTTACTATAGTTTCAACCAATTTGCCTGGTACTGAAGTTACACTTACCAGCCTGTAATTGCCAGGATCGCCTCTAGAGACATTTTTAAAAATTGGCGTCATATTAGCTATCTTCCAGTCATCTAGTAAAGAAGCTGATTTAAATGATAGGTTACATACCACAGTTAGTAGTTTTGAAATTTCACATTTGAATTCCTTCAGAACTTGGTGAATACCATCTGGTCCTGGTGACTTATTACTGTTTAATTTCTCAATTTGTTCCAAAACCTCTTCTAATGACACCTCAATCTGGGACAGCTCAGGTTTGGGAATCTCCCCAACATCCTCAACTGTGAAGGATTAATTTAATTTATTATATATAACAAATTAAATTTAATTAATTAAATGCAAAGAATTAATTTAGTTTCTCCGCAATAGCCTTGAGTTCTCCTTTAGTATCTCAATCGTCCAGTGGCCCCGCTGGCTTCCTGCTTCTGATGTACTTAAAACATTTTTTCCTGTTACTTTTTGAGTCTTTGGTTAGCTGTTCTTCAAATTCTTTTTTGGCCTTCCTAATTATATTTTTACATGTCACTTGCCAGAGTTTATGCTCCTTTCTATATTCCTCAATAGGATTTAACTTCCACTTTTTAAAGGATGCCTTTTTTTTCGCTTCTGACTGCTTCTTTTACTTTGCTGTTTAGCCATGGTGGCACTTTTTTGCTCCTCTTACTATGTTTTTTAATGTGGGGTATACATTTAAATTGAGCCTCTATTATGGTGTCTTAAAAAGGATTCCATGCAGCTTGCAGGGATTTGATTTTTGGCACTGTACCTTTTAATTTCTGTTTAGCTAACTTCCTCATTTTTCTGTAGTTCCCCTTTCTAAAATTAAATCTGAATGAAATGGGTCAACGCACAGTCTAAATTATGTCCTGCTACTTGATATGTAGGTTATATAATTATGCCAACTCTGTTGCATGGCAGTGAAGCATGGGTACTGAGGAAGGCTGGAGAACACTGGATTGATGTCTTCAGTTCTCGTTGTCTTGGTCAGCTGCTCCAGATTCAGTGGCTGGACAAGGTCAGGAGTGAGGAGGATGTTTGTGGCTGACCCCAACAATTGCCTTCATCAGCACTGGTTTGGTTTTGGCAGCTTTCATGGCACAGACATGTATTAGCATGGAAGACCAGCATATTACAAAGAGCATTTACCAAGGAATTCTGTTATGCAGCTGGCAGTCATGTTGTTGCTGAAAGCTTTGGTAGCATGATAAAATTACCAGTGATGGACACAGACTGAATATCCAGACAGATCACCTAAAGACCTGGCTAGAAATTGATCAGCAAGGGATTTGCCATTATGATAACGATGATGATTATGATGATTTGACGTGCAGGATGAAATCCTAGCCTCATTAAAGTTAATGGCAAAGCTCTCAGCGAATTCAGTAGAACAAGAATTTCAAATGTGGAGCTAAACTCAACCCTGTGGTAGCTCCATTGGCTTCACAGGCTCATTCAGTGCGGAATGATTTCTTTGCAACAATCTTCACCACAGAAGATGTTGGGAAGATACTTATACCCTTTTGATGAGGTGTTAGGAACTGAGATCTCAAAGGAGGAAATGCTGGGATGGTGATTGTGAAATGCTCAGGTAGATTAAAGAGGCTACAAAAATGGAAAATCCAATAACAATGGGGGATTTCCAATATCCCCATATTGACTGGGAACCTGTCACCACAAGCCTGAATGCAGAGATAAAATTTCTAGGCAATGACTGCTTCTTGGAGCAGCTAGTCCTGGAACCCACAAGGTGGGAGGTAATTCTTGATTTAATCCTAAGTGGCACACAGGATCTGGTCCAAGAGGTGAATATAGCTGAACCAACTTGTAACAGCGACCATAATGTAATTAAATTTTACATCCTTGTAGGTGGAAAAATACCAGATGAACTCACCACAGTAGCATTTAACTTCAAAAAGGGGAACTACACAAAAATGAGGAGACTGGTTAAATGAAAATTAAAAGGAACAGCCACAAGAATGAAATGCCTGTAAGCTGCAGGGAAAGTTTTTAAAAACATCATAATAGAGGCTCAACTATATGCATACCCCAAATAATAATAAAAAAAACACAGTAAGAGGCTGGCTAAATGGACTAAAGGAGGTGGTTAGAAACAAAAATACATCCTTTAAAAATTGGAAGTCAAATCCCACTGGGAAAAATAGGAACAGAAACTCTGTTTAGTCAAGCGTAAAAGTATAATTAGGCAGGTCAAAAAAGAATTTAAAGAGCAACTGGCAAAAGACACACAACTAACAGCAAACATTTTTAAGTACCTCAGAAGCAGAAAGCCTGCCAAACAAACAGTGGGGCCACCGGATGATCATGGTGCTAAAGGAGCACTCAAGGAAGACAAGGCCATTGTGGAGATGCTAAATGAATTCTTTGTGTCTGTCTTCACTGCAGATGATGTGAGGGAGATTCCCAAACCTAAGCCATTCTTTTTAGGTGACAAATATGAGGAATGTCACAGATCGAGGTGTCAATGGAGGAGGTTTTGGAACAAATTGATAAATTAAGAAGTAATAAGTCACCTCAGAATACCAGAACTCATATGGTATTCACCCAAGAGTTCTGAAGGAACTCAGATATGAATTGCAGAACTACTAACTGTGTTATCTACCTGTAAGCTGTTGGTCAGGGCTCAACCCTCCGGCTGGCGGGAGGGGAGCCACACCGACTCGCTCTTTGTCCCCTCTAACTGGTGGGACGGCAAGAATCAGGGTAGCACTGTCTCACATCTCAAGCCCTCTGGAGCAGGGGCTGAACAACAATCAGTCTCAGTACCTTCAGGCCCTCTGGATCAGGGGGCTGAATGGCAGTTCAATACAAGTCCAGGCCCTCTGGAGCAGGGGGCTGGATAACAGCAATCAGTCTCAATACAAGTCCAGGCCCTCTGGAGCAGGGGGCTGGATAACAGCAATCAGTCTCAATATAAGTCCAGGCCCTCTGGAGCAGGGGGCTGGATAACAGCAATCAGTCTCAATATAGATCCAGGCCCTCTGGAGCAGGGGGGCTGGGTAACAGCAATCAGTCTCAATATAAGTCCAGGCCCTCTGGAGCAGGGGGCTGGATAACAGCAATCAGTCTCAATATAGATCCAGGCCCTCTGGAGCAGGGGGGCTGGGTAACAGCAATCAGTCTCAATATAAGTCCAGGCCCTCTGGAGCAGGGGGCTGGATAACAGCAATCAGTCTCAATATAGATCCAGGCCCTCTGGAGCAGGGGGGCTGGGTAACAGCAATCAGTCTCAATATAAGTCCAGGCCCTCTGGAGCAGGGGGCTGGATAACAGCAATCAGTCTCAATATAGGTCCAGGTTCAGACCCTCAGGCAGGGGCCGCACAAGGCACACAGTCAATCAGGGTAAGCCCAGGCCCTCAATCAGGGCGGGGCAGCACAATAGCAGTTCTACGCCCAGATCCTTACAGCAGGAGCTGGGCAACACAAATAGTTCAATATAAGCCCAGACCCTCTGGAGCAGGGGGCTGGGTCACAGCAGTTCAGTATAAGCCCGGGCCCTCTGGAGCAGGGGGCTGGGTCACAGCAGTTCATATAAGCCCAGGCCCTCTGGAGCAGGGGGGCTGGGCAACAGCAGTTCAATACAAACCCAGGCCCTTTGATCAGGGCGGGGCAACACACAATAGTCCACAGGGCTCCGGCCCTGGTGTCAGGAGCTGAGCGATGACAACAACTCAGACTAGTGCAGGCCTCTCTGTCTGCGCTGGGGTGAGGGGGAGACTGCCACCCGTGAGTGGGGTGGCAGGGGGGACACAGGCCCACCCACTCCACTGTGTCCCAGCCCGGGGCCCTATTAGCGGCTAGCACTGCCGCTGGTCAGTGGGGTCCTGACCGAAACACACTGACATGGGTACCTCGGTGCCTATAGCCTGACAGGGGTCGGCTATCCCCGGGCTACATTCCATATCCCCCTCTATAGGTACCTGCTCCTCGGTCGCCATGGGTTTGGGCCAGTCCACCGTCATGGGGTCTGCAGGACCAGGGCTTGGGGGCAAGTCAGGCAACTCCTGCTGGCAGTCTGGCCAGGCTGGCTCCAGTGGTTCCTCCGGATAACAGCAGGGCGGAAGCGGCGGCGGCGGTTCCTCCTCGTACCGGGCGCGGGGAAGTCCTAGCGGCTGCTCCGGGATCCGATCCCGGGGAAGTTCCGCGGGTTCCTCATCGTACCGGGCGCGGGGTAGTGGGGGCCAGTCTGGATCGCCGCCTCGGGTCCTAGAGGGCTCCCAGTCTGGAGCCCCCGCCGGCACGTCTGCTCCCGGCGGTGGCTGGCTCCCGACTGAGCTTTGGCATCCTCCTTTTCTACTTCCTGTCCCGCCCCTTGACTTCCGGGGGGCGGGGACAGGAAGTGGTGACTCAGCCCACTTGGGCATCTGGGAGGGGGCTCCCTCTGCTGGGCAGGAGGGGAGCCACACCGACTCGCTACACTACCCTATTGCTTAAATCCACCTCTGTACCAGATGACTGGAGTATAGCTAACATAACACCATTTTAAAAAAAGGTGCCAGTGGCAATTGTGGCAATTACAGGCCGGTAAGCCTAATTCAGCACCAGGCAAATTGGTTGACACTATAGTAAAGAACAGAATTATCAGACACACAGGTGAGCACAATATGTTGGGAAAGAGTCAACACAGCTCTTGTAAAGAGAAATCATGCCTCACCAATCTATTAGAATTCTTCGAGGGGGTCAACAAACATGTGGACATGGGTGAACCAGTGGATATAGTGTACTTAGATTAACAAAGTTCCTCACCAAAGGCTCTTACGCAAAGTAAGCTCTCATGGGATAAGAGGGAAGGTCCTCTCACACATTAGTAACTATTTAAAAGATAGGAATAAAGGTTAGAAATAAATGGTCAGTTTTCACAGTGGAGAGCGGTAAATGGTGGAGTTCCCCAAAGATCTGTATTGGGATCTATTCTGTTCAACATAATCTTAAATCATATGGAAAAGGGATAAACCGTGAGGTGACAAAGTTTGCAGACAGTACAAAATTGCTAAAGATAATTAAGTCCAAAGCAGACTGCAAAGAGTTACAAAGGGATCTCACAAAACTGTGTGACTGGGAAAGAAAATGGGCAGATGAAATGCAATGTTGATATATGCACACTGGAAAACATAATCTCACTTATACAAAATGATGGGGACTAAATTAGCTGTTATCATTTAAGAAAGAGATCTTGGAGTCATTGTGGATAATTCTCTGAAAACATCCACTCAGTGTGCAGCGGCAACGAAGAAGCCAACAGAATGTTAGGAACCATTAGGAAAAGGAAAGATAAGAAGACAGAAAATATCATAATGGCACTATATAAATCCATGGTACGCCCACACTTGAATATTGCATGCAGTTCAGGTAGCCCCATCTCAAAAAAGATATAGTAGAATAGGAAAAAGTACAGAAAAGGGCAACAAAAAATATTAGGGGTATGGAACAGCTTCCATATGTCGAGAGATTAAAATGATTGTGACTGTTTAGCTTGGAAAAAAGACGACTGAGGGGGGATATGATTGAGGTCTATAAAATCATGAATGGTGTAAAGAAAGTGAATAAGGAAGTATTATTTACCCCTTCCCATAACACAAAAACATGGGTTCACTCAATGAAATTAATAGGCCACAGGTTTAAAACAAACATAAGGAAGTTCTTCCTCATACATAGAATCATAGAAATTATGATGGCTTGAAATTAGACGAAGGTTTCTAACCATCAGGGGAGTGAAATTCTGGAACAGCCTACCGAGGGAAACAGTGGGGGCGAAGGACCTCTCTGGCTTTAAGATTAAGCTTGATAAGTTTATGGAGGGAATGGTTTGATAGGATAACGTGATTTAGTCAATAGGTCAATAACGTGCCACCACTGGTAATTAGTACCGAGGGTCAATGTTGGGATATTGAAAGTCTTTTTCCTGAGTGTCTGGCTTGAGAGTCTTGCCCACATGCTCGGGGTTCAGCTGATCGCCATATTTGGGGTCGGGAAGGAATTTTCCTCCAGGGTAGATTGGCAGTGGCCCTGGAGGTTTTTCGCCTTCCTCCGCAACATGGGGCAGGGGTCGCTTGCTGGAGGATTATCTGCTACTTGAAGTCTTTAAATCAGGATTTGGGGACTTCAACATCTGAGTCAAGGGGGAGAATTATTTCAGGAGTGGGTGGGTCAGCTTTTGTGGCCTGCATCTTGTGGGAGGTCAGACTAGATGATCATAATGGTCCCTTCTGATCTTAAGTTCTATGATTCTATGATTCTTAATAGGCCACAGGTTTAAAACAAACATAAGGAAGTTCTTCCTCATACAACTCAGTCAACCTGTGGAACTCATTGCCAAGAGGATGTTGTGAAGGCCAAAAGTTTAAATGGGTTAAAAAAAGAACTAGATAAATTAATGGAAGATAGATATTTGCCAAGATAGCCAGGGAAGTGGCCCCATGCTCTGGGTGTTCCTAAACCTTTGACTGCTAGATGCTGGGACTGCAAGACAGGGGAAGGATCACTCAATAATTGACCTGTTTTGTTCATTCCCTCTGAAGCATCTGTTGGAAAACAGGATGCTGGGCTAGATGGACCATTGCTGACCCACTGACCATTGGTCATTCTTATGTTCTTATGTCATGTTGGAACAGATTGAGAAACAAAATATAACAAATCAGCAGAAACTGATAGCATACACCTGTCATGAACTGGGACATGGGCAGTCCTGCCTAATGGTTGGAGTAGAAGCCAGGCTTAGTGGTCAGAACAGGTGTCAGTTAGCCAGAGCCAGGAACTGAAGCCAGGGGTCAGAGCTGGACTGGACTGGAGTGAGGTTGGGAGAGAGGCAGGCACAGGAGTGACTGCAGCTGTGGGCATGTGTGTGTTGAACAGTCAGAGCTCAGCTGTTGCTGTTGGGCTTAAGAGCTGGCTTGCTGCTTCCTCATTCAATCAGGTGAAGTGTCAATCAGGCAGCCCTGCTGTGCCTCAGCTATGCTCATAGGCTCCCAGAGACGGGGCAGGCGCAGCTACAAGTCCTCCTTCCTGACAACACGCAAGAGTTGGGAAGGCACTTAAGAATGAGGTGGCGGAGCTACTGACAAAAATATGTAGTCTGTCATTAATGTCCACTACCATACCAGGACTGCTTATGTTGCACCCATCTTTAGACAGGGCACTGCTCTCCTCTGCAGTGTGGGGCACGGGTCACTTGCTGGAGGATTCTCTGCAGCTTGAGATCTTCAAACGACAATTTGAGGACTTCAATCACTCAGACATAGGTTAGGGGTTTGTTACAGGAGTGGGTGAGTGAGATTCTGTGGCCTGCGTTGTGCAGGAGGTCAGACTGGATGATCATAATGGTCCCTTCTGCCCTTAAAGTCTATGAGTCTATGAGTATGGCAATTAGCATTATTTGTATTAGAGTGCTACTTAGGCTCTTCAGCCAAGATCAGGGACAGATTGTGCTATGCACAGTGCACACATATAGTAAGAGACAGTCCCTGCCCTGAGGAGCTTACTATCTAAACAGACAAGATGTTATTATTGTCCCTAGTTTACAAATGGAGAACTAAGAACATAAGAATGGCCATACTGGGTCAGACCAAAGGTCCATCTAGCCCAGTATCCTGTCTTCTGATGGTGGCCAATGCCAGGTGCTTCAGAGGGAATGAACAGAACACGTAATCATCAAGTGATCCATCACCTGTTGCCAGGGGCGGATCCAGGCCCCAGCACGCCAAGCGCGTGCTTGGGGCGGCATGCTGCGGGGGGCGCTCTGCCGGTCGCCGGGAGGGCGGCAGGCAGGCCGCCTTTGGCGGCTTGCCTGCGGAGGGTCCGCTGGTCCCGTGGCTCCGGGAGGTCCACCGAAGCCGCCGGACCAAAGGACCCTCCGCAGGCACGCCTGCAGGAGGTCTACCGGGGCCGCGGGACCCCCGACCGGCAGAGCGCCCCCGCGGCATGCCGCCATGCTTGGGAAGGCGAAATGTCTAGAGCCGCCCCTGCCTGTTGCCCATTCCCTGCTTCTGGCAAACAGAGGCTAGGGACACCATCCCTGCCTATCCTGGCTAAAAGCCATTGATGGACCTGTCCTCCATGAACTTATCTAGTTCTTTTTTGAACCCTGTTGTAATTTTGGCCTTCACAACATCCTCTGGCAAAGAGTTCTACAGGTTGACTGCATTATGTGAAGAAATACTTCCTTTTGTTTGTTTTAACTTTGTTGTCTATTAGTTTCATTTGGTGACCCCTAGTTCTTGTGCTATGAGAAGAAGTAAATAATACTTCCTTATTTACTTTCTTCACATTGGTCATGATTTTATAGACCTCTATCATATCCCCCCCTTCGTTGTCTCTTTTCCAAGCTGAACAGTCCCAGTCTTAATCTTTCCTCGGAAGGCATAGAGACATTATGTCACATGCCCAAGGACACAGAGTAAGTCTATGGGGTATGTTGCAATCACACCTCCGATGCAATATAGCTATTAATCCAGCTCTCCTGAATCTCAGTTAAATGCTTTAACCACTTTGGTTAGGCCAGTCAGAGTTGGGAGCCGGACTCCCATTTGTGCTTCTGAAATTCTCCCCTTTCCTCTCTGTAATCCATAGGAAGTTCCTAGGAGATTGGCCCACTCTGCCCTGCTCCACCTCGACAATACACTTACATGGGAACCTGAAAGTGTTGCCAGGAAAGGTGAATTCTTTACAATCGCCTTTTGCAATCACAAAGCTGCCCTGTGTGAGATTCGCTGGATAGACGGAAACCTCCTGAAGAAGGGGAGGTTAAATCATTTTTTATCAAAGAGCTGTTTTGTCAGTCAGTCTAGAGCAGCCTAACCACCGTGGAGATTGTTTTGACAGCACGGACAGATTGGACTCATTGAAATACCAACATCAATATATTTGCCCGTACTCCCTTTTGATTTATTTATTTATTTTCTCATTCTGGTTCTTCATAGCTGCTTCACTGTTCCTCTTGCCTCAGGGCAGATAGGAACACTTAAGCATTGTGTGGTTTCCAAGATGACTGTCAGGGCCCCATTGGGATTAATGTTATTTGGCTGGAAGGGAAAATGGCTTCGAAAAAAGCAAATAAATATTTTCTCCCTCACCTGTTATAACTTTGTTTTGTTTCTTAATAGGTTGTTCGGAGCGAAGGCTGTTGCTTGCTTACTGCTCGTCTTTCCTGGGGCAGTTTAAACATTGGCCTCATTTTGTGGTTCTTCTTTCAGCCTCGACTGCAGGCGCTGGGTGAGGAAAAGGTGAACATTCCACTGGGCTTTGATAAGGCTTTGGGGGGAGAGGGAGGATATGTGTATTCCTGTATCTGAATGGAGCTTGTCTTCTGGGTTCATTACCCACCTTGATTTATGACTCTGGAGTATGATGCTATCATTAGGGTAGGTCAGTCCATTGACATTTTGGATACAGTATGAGAGTTGGGGCAGTGGGTAAGAGTTAATGTACTTGCAGCCCGTCCACTCACTAAGGTGGCATTCAAAAATCATGAGTTTGGCTTAAAAATAATGCGATTTTAAAAATAAATTTGGGCTCTTTTTGTTTGCCCCCTGGTGCTTGAGTCTTTAGGTGTCACATTCTCAGACTTTTATCTGCACTCATGAGGGCTAGAAATTCTTTAAAAAATGAAAGCTGAGATTCTCACATTTTCATTGTTTCCTTGTGCTCCTCCATCTCTCTCTCTCTTGTTTTATATGTCAATTGTAAGCTATTTGGAGCAGGAACCCATCTTTTTGTTCGGTCTTTGTACAGTGCCTAGCACAATAGGGTCCTGGTCCATGACTGAGGCTCTTAGGTACTACTGCAATATAAACAACAATAATCACATGACTCCAGGAGCTGGGACTTTAAGGAAAATACTAAATATCACAAGACTTGTGACAAAATCATGAGAGTTGAAAACACTGCTCCAGGAAATGTGGTCGGCTGACTATGAGTCTCCTTGATTGTGCATTCCAGAGCCTCATGCTGAGTTCTCATCTCTCTTGTTTTGTATTTGCATCTCTTTCATCTCCCCTCTTTTTTTCCCCTGGTCACTTCCTTTCTTTCTTACTCATCTGCTCTATTTCCTTTACTTCCACTGCTCTTTTGCTTCTATGTGCAGATGGAGCCACACAATGAAATAGAGGAAAACTAGCCAGTTTTACTCTGCTCCATGGGTACAGCAGGGATGGCAAACCTACTGCAACTTGTAAGTTTCACTTTGCTGCTCCAGTGGGAGAGGTAAGGAGCCAGAGGCTCTTTAGGTGTCAGGACAGAAGGGTTTGTATCTAGGATGTTTGTTGGCGGTTACCAACCCCTGCCTCAAATACTCAGCCACTGTCTTGGATATATAATGACCTCCAGCATAGGTCATCAGCAGGGTTTGAATGGTCAGCACTGCAGTACAGACTACTCCCACTTGAACCAAAAGAATAACTCCCTGACTAGTAGTAATAGTAGACTGTTATCCTCAAGTAGATCAGCCATCAGAGGGGGACACAAGTCACACTTTGCCAGCATGTTACACCTAGTTTGCACTTTTTGACTTATTCACTCTGCTACAGGGCGGCACAAGGCATCTCACACTATTAAATTGCTCTTCTCCAGAACTATGTAATTTACACCCCATGGTTAAATTATGCTACTGCACGGTTACAAAAATCACTACTCCACACTGTGCTGTGGAATTTTGTGCACTGCCAGTGAAAAAAAGAAAAGCTGGGACAAATCCAACCTTGGTACAACACCACTGAGTGAAGTGATTACTACTCACTTATTCCTGCTGCCCAATCCCACTTCCCTCCACGCAGATGTGCTGAGACATCACCTGCAGCATGGAAAGTTCTGAAAGGCCTAAACTAAAAGCTGGCAGAATAGCAGCTTTAATCTTAATTACCTTCCTTCTCATCCATTTGAATGGGATCCTTATCACTGTTCACATAGCGCTCCGTATTTAACTATATTTGGAGATAATCCTTCATGTACCAAGTGCATTATTAAGTAACTTCTGAGATAAATAGTTACTGGAGTTTCCATTATGATTAGACGGTGACAACCAAGCTCTTTCTCTCTATCCCTTCCCTGGGTAATCCATGCCAAATGCAGAGAAATCAAGTAGGTGAGTCACAGGGCCAATGTGGGATGCTGCCTTCGAAGGCAAAGTTAAATATAAAAGTGAGAGTTTATGGTGAAAGCTATAGATGGCAATTAAGATTGTCGCAAGGTGAGTGCTGTTAATCCCAGGGGATTGCTGTGTGTTTACTGGTGAACAGCACGAATGGATGCATTGGGCTTGATTGGATGGAAATTTGTTTAACCCACTAGTGAGTGTGTGTCACATGGTCCCCTCTGTGCCAAATTCACAGAGGATCCAAGTCTGTTAGAGCTCCTCCTACAGAGCTTGAGCAGCTCATGTGCTTCGTTCTGGTTTACTCCCTGGTGTGTTGACCAAAACAGTGGCTTTCACATTTGCAACCATCGCACATTGGGATGTGGTGATGTAACATCCCTGAGCTGTGTGGTCCCACCATCTGTTAGCCCAATTTGGGAGCTGAGGGGAGGACACATTGGTTCTCCGTGATTGTCCTGGAGGAACCTGTGTTCTGTAAGCATGTCTCCAGCATGCACAGGAGAGGAAGGGGGCATGGCTGCTTGCCTCCTGGTGGCAGAGAAGGGTCTGGGCTTTGATCACATGGCTATAGAGCTCCAAGGCTCAGAGTCAAGTGTTCCAAAAGAAATATATCTGCAGCTTATCTGGGGAAGGGTAGAGACTCAGCCCCCACCTGTCCTTCTCTGTTCTAGAGAAAGAATCAATTCTGCTATGACTGTTGGCAGTTGGGGCCTGATTTAGGAAGGGATTTAGGAGAGGGTTTTTTTCAAGAGCACCTACTCAAATTAGGTGCCAATCTCTGTTAAAACAGAGCTAGGTGCTTGTGTGATTTTGAAAATCCCACTGGGGTCTGATCCGCATCTTTAGGCACCTAAATACCTTTAAAAATCTGGCTCTTGATGCCTGGAGAGGAAGAAACAGATGGGGGAAGAGAGTAGAAGGAACTGCTGCCAAGTGCAGCTCTAAGATTCCTCTCTTCACTCAGTCCTTAGTAGTACAATGGAGACCTGGGCCCAGCATTTCTGGAACAACAAGGCTTTTATACCTGGCTAAACTGAGAATCTACCATGAGGATAAAGAATATGGGCCCACTCACATGAGTAGATTCACTTGTGTGAAAAGAGGCCTGATTCTCTGTGATGCTGCATTTACACCAATGGAAATGCTACTAGATAAAAATTGCACGTGACACCTACATTGCACTCATTTTGCACAGGTGTCAATGACTAACCAGGTGCAGGGCAATGGAGAGTCATGCCCAAGGAGTTTTGTCAAAGTGAGGTGTGCAGAATTAGGGTCTTACCTTGTAAATACAAAGCAGTTTACTCAGAGTATTTAATAGGAGTGCCACCTCTCTCTGGTTTAAACTGCTCGCTGAAATGCCTTGTATATGTTTAAATTTGCAATGTTTAGTTTGTGTGGGATTATCGGTGTGTCAAAGGAAAGTTGTTGTATATACAGATGCACTGCCATTAATTTTACTTGGGATTATTTATTTGTTCACAAGTTTCTTGATTTGTAAGGTTTACTCTAGGCTTTTGGGATCATTTGTAAGTGTTAAAAAAGAGCTATGGAAGTCTGCTTGCAAAAATACTCGATCAAATTAATCCACAGTGTAACTCCATTGATTTAAGGGAGTTATACGAGGAATGAATTGGACCCAGTATATCTTGGATATTGTGCTGTACATTTCTTGTTTACAAGTTAAGCTATGAAAAAAATGCAGGTTGAGATTTTCAAAGAGGATTTTTAGACACAACTCCTGTCAATCAAGATTGAAGAAGTGCCTAAATCCCTTGGACTGCTTTAAAAAGCTATGTTTCTATGTTGATAAACAGCTATTCCCAGATGTTCTGGATCTTTTGAAGAGTTCAGATTGGACTATTGCCTTCAGAGCTGGCAGGATAATATGTGTAAAAAGTTTATTTGCCAAATATTTTCTCTCAGTGCTCCAGCAAATTATTGACAAATAATTTTCTACTTTGACTTACTCCATCAATGATCAAACTGTATTGGTCATATTTATATGTTTTTTGTGCCTGTTTCTATCATTGGATGAATAATCTACTTGTCAGTAATCTCACCCATTATTCAGTCAGCTGGAATCTCCATGTCAATGGGAGTTGGGTGCCTATCTCCTTTAGGCTTTTTTTTTTTTTAAATCCCAGCTGCAAACTCTGGAAGTCACTGGAAAAGAAGCAGTGTTTGGATCACTTGGTGCAGATGCAATGAGCTGGGTGTTTCGCATGCATCAGAATGAAAATCAAAAACAAATGAGCACCAAAGGCTGAAACATACTGAGCAGGGATGAGGTGGGTGTGGGAGTGGTTAGGAGCAAGGCATGGGTCTTTCCCAATCAATATTCCCTCTTCATTTCCTACATTTGAACAATATACACAGAGGCCACTAACGTGCTTTGTGAAAGCTCTCCTGGTCCAGTATATTTCAATTTACTGAAGTGTGTCCCTATTTTCTACTGAGGTGTCCATGTTTATTGCTGTCAAAGACTGACAGGCTCTCCCAGTAAGAATTGAGGTAGACAGAATGTGATTACCCACACTGGCATTTGGACAGAATACCCCTATTCTCCCCGTTCACCACAAATAGCCAGGCTATGAACAGGAACCCCATGGGAAAGAGGATACCTTTTGCAGCATAGCATGCTAGGACTGATGGCTCAAGACTGACTCAGAGGGAAGAGCACCACCCACACCACTTCCTGTAGTACCTTGTATTTTCCTTGGAGGCTTCCCACCTGAGTACTAGCCCAGCCCAACCTTGCTTCGTGTATGAGAGCTGACAAGATCACAGCCTGAGGGGGTTTGGCTACACACTGTATCATTGCTACAATATAATGGGGCAAGGGATTATGGGGATTATTCCTAATGCTGCACAGGCAAATGCTGTTGGTAAATGTAATTGAGAGGGTGGCTTTAGAGTCAATAAAAATGTATTAACCAATAGATGGGTCATATTTCACCTCTTTCAAAACATTCTTTAAGCACTTATCAGAAAAACAAATTTCATTGTGCAATCTGAATTACCTTGCATGTGATTTGCTGTCTCAATTCTTTTCCTTGAGATACGTGGAAACAGATTTCTTTTTCTTTTGACACACTGAAAAGATTACAATTACCTCCCCACTAGTGTGTGTGTGTGTGTGTGTGTGTAAAGTGATAGCCTACAACACCAAGTGTGTAATTGCTAATAGATCTCACAAGGAACTCTTTCATCCACCACCCAAGCTTTCCTGGCTAAAGAAATCTTTAGTCAGAGTTGGTTACAGGAACTCTTAACCTTAACCTTGCAATATACATTATCAAGTTAATTACTTAGGGACAGATCCTTAGCTGGTATAAATGAGTGTATCTCCATTGAAATCAACGGAGCTATACCGATATACACCAGCTGAGGATCAGGCCCTGAAGAGTTGTAGGGCCAGATATTCAGCAGAGCATTAATTAAGTCCTTGTTTTTGTACTTGAAAATAGAACATGTAGGGGCCCCTTGTGAGTCAGAGTTGTGCTGCACAGGTTCAGTGCTCAGTGTTTGCAGATCCCAGGACCAAGATCTTAACCACTGACTATCTGATTTGGGGGTGAAATCAGGTACTTAGAGATGGACATGACAAAACTGCAGCGTAAAATAAATGCATGTGCAAACTGCAAGCACAAACCTCCAAGAGGCGTAAACAGCACCTTTAATCTTAACTCTGAAAACCGCTGCTACCCCAAGGAGGATGCAGCCGGGGTCTGAGGATGGTGCTGTTGGCATGTGCCAAGGGCCCTGGATTGCCTTGATCTCTAGATTGTGGGTGTGTGTGAGCACGTTATGTATAATTGGCTTTTGGAGGTGCCACAGTAGGGAACATTCTTTTAGACTCTGATTATTTTAGTAAGCTTCCTTTCCATCGCTCCATTTCATTTTGTCAGCTGCCACACATAACAGGTCTACCTGTAAGGAGAGATCTTCCTCTCTATCTAAGCAGAGCTTTCTAGGGAGGTACCCTGCACACAGGCAACACTCTCACCTGTCAGTGGTTTCTGAGAGCTCAGTCATCACCCCCTGCTAATGAAAGAACTGTGAGCTGGAGGAGCATTCTGGGTATTACTGGCATGCAAATCAGCATGCTAAGCACCTCCCTTTGCTTCAGACGGAACAACAATAGCACGGTTGCGAAAGAGCATGCTGGGTAATGAGCTGTAAAGCGAAGATAGTCGGCGTGTTCATTTGGGTGCCAATAATAACTTATATTTAATAATACCTTGCACTTCAATGGTGACTCTCCAAGTGCTTTGCAAACATTAATTAATCAAAGTCTCAGAGCATCCCTGTGATTTAGGGAGGTGAATATTTTTATGGAGAGCCTTACATCCCCGAAGTCTGACAATGTCATGTTTGTTAAGCACGATGAAAATGAAAAGCTCACTGTAAACAGACAGTATTAGGATATGCCCAGAAAGGTGTTTAGTATGAAAATGAAGGACATTCATTGAGTAACTCACATTTAGATTTGATTCCAGACTCTGCCACGGACTTCCTATATCACCTTGGGGAAATCACATAATCTCTCTGTGTCTCTGTTTCCCATCTGTAAAGTGAGCACAGTAATAAGAACATTTCTTTTCTCCCATTCTATATTGTCCATTTAAACTGTAAATTCATCAGGGCAGGGATCATCCCTTACTATGTATATGTTCAGAGCCTAGCACAATGAGGCCCTGATCGCCTAGGTGCTGCTGCATATAAATATTAGTAACAATTTAGCATAGGACATGACAATATTATACAGAAGCTGCAGGTAGGGGAAAATTAGGTAGGCAAGATTTAATTACCCAGACTGGAATTTGGTGAGGACATCAGGGTTGGGCTTGTCCTCCTACTCTTGCAAAAAAAAAACAAGGTCATGGTGTTTTGATATGTTGCCTAGTGGATAGCATCTCCAACAGCAGATTGCTCTCTAACACCTAATTGGGAAACTACATCTTTTTGACTTGAGGAGAAAATTGCCATCTGCTCTCTGCCCAGCCCCATGACCTGCAGCATGTAGGTTTTCCTTGGAGGGTTCTCATCCAAGTACTGACCTAGGACAGCATTGTTTATTGTAAGACTTTGGTTTGGAGTGTTGTCTAGTGGTTAGAGGAGGGGAGTCGGAATCGTGACTCCTGAGTTCCATTACTAGCTCTTCCACTGAGTCAGTGTGTGGTCTTGATCAACACACTTGTCTTCTGTCTGCCTCAATTTCCCCATCACCAAGAGGGGAGGATGATCTTGATCCACCATCGTGAGGCACCTGGACATCTTCTGCTGAAAGTATTCTCTGTATCTGCGCACCCTTCACTGCTATGTCTGAGCACAAATCTGACCTGGTCAGAGCAGAAGATATGGCTGCAGCCTTCCATTCCCCAGCTACAGCAGGGATGTTAGTGTCTGGGATATAAGGGAGTTTATGTGGCTTCACTCAATCCTTTTTGCATGCCAGTTAAAATATCTGTAGAGGTGCAGTCTATCTTATGGCCCCAGTGGAATCTAGGGATGCAGACAGCACCCATGGTCTATTCAGGTTTTCCTCTATCGATAAATGCTGGATTGTGCACGCTATGTTAGGAAGAATCAATGTTTTGCTTTTGATCTGGAATCATCCTCAGGGAAAATACAGCCCAAACCAGTGGTGTGCCTGGCAGCTCCCCTGTTCCTACAGTTTTGCAGCATCAAAGAGCGTTAGGAGTTCATGCATCCCCAAAGCTGTCAAGTGAACAATTGGAGGAAAAAACAAACCTCGCATCATCACTTTTCTGAGACCATCCCAGGTCTGACAGGTCTGACTTGGAGGCTTTAACGAGGCAACAAAGCAAAATAGACCCTCGTATGTGAGGTTTAGTGGGCCATAGAACATAGCATGAAAGCTCTTCCAGTGCTTTTCCTGGAACATCTTTGCTTTGGGCCTTGGAATTCACTTTGGCCTGGCTCCTCCACAGTATTTAGACACCTAACTCCTATTGATTTCAATGGGACTTAGGTGCCTAAATATATTTGAGGGTCTGGGCCTTTGTGGCAAACAATACACCATGCCAGTCGTTCTTTAATTATTTTATTAGGAAAAATGGTTTGGAAGGAAAATTGCAAAGGAACCAAAACCAGTTTCTTACCCGTGGATCTAACATACATCCTGGGGTAAGGTAACATTTTTGAAAGCACCTAACCCACTTGGGGGCCCAAGTCCCATTTTCAAAAGTGCCTTCAGGAGCCCAAGACCCATTGAAAGTTGATGGGACTTAGGCACTTTTGAAAAAGTTACCCTAAATAACTATTCCTTTCAACATGGTTTGAAGAAATCAAACTGCGTGTGGCTGGAGTGATGACAGCTGAGTGCAAACAAACAGAAAATCACTCACCATGCTAGAAGGGTAAAGAGTGCTATGTGCATAAACAATGCAGCACAATAGACCAGGGGCCGGTTCACCATTGCTCACAGCCTCTTATGCTGGCAGTAAAAAAGGGCTACTGAAGAAACCCCTTTGGTGTAGGGAGATTTTCTAGGTGTCATAGAGCCAGTGTAAGGACCCTAGCAGCCCTGGCATAATGTTGGGCTAAAGGGACACAGCCAGATGGCTGCTGTGCTCTGGGTATTCGTGGCTGCAGGAATGGCCCTTTGGGGTTTGTTGCCCTGAGTGTATATTAGAGTAGCCACAATTCTGATACTACTTTTTAAAATTTGCTTAGCTTTTTCTTTGCTCTCTAGCTGCTCCAGGGTGCACGTCTGAGAAATAATAGATTGCAATAATACACTGGACTTACCTAGCAGTTTTCATCCAAGGTTTTACAGAAGCGTCTTTGCACAACATTTAATTAAATTGGCCACACACCATCCATCAAAAGTAGGAAGTCGTAACAAACTGATTTTGCGGTCAAGCCTGCTAAGGTGAAGCAGCTCACACTGTGAATCAGTGAAGGAACTGGGAGTGGGGCCCAGGAGCCTTGGGGCCTTGTCATCCACTCTGACCTTGAAACACAATTCTTCCTTCACACTGGTTGTTGGCTTTTTGACCCTCAGAGTGGAAAGATGCTAAAGAAGTTATTATGGATCCATACACGATAAGTTAGCTCCCAAGAAAGCTTCTAGCACTGAGAACCACCAGTCTGGCTTGGATAATCTGATCAAATTTACGACAGACTTCCAAGTGTTTTTTTTCTTTCTTTAAATGCTCTCATTTAGAAGGAATTGTTCATCATAAATTACATCTGAAAAAAAATTAGGCCGGTGTTTCGTATTGTTTACAACAAGCACTTCAGGCTTATGGATGTTCCCTGTTGATTTACAATGTTTAATATTCTCCCCGATTCAAGCTTTCCATAAATCAAGCAGAGATGTCAACTTTGTGTCAACATTTCACTCCGTCCGCAAGCCACAGACAAGTTGGAACAATGGATATTATGGAGGAGGTTGATATTTTTTTCCCCTTCCCTTGCCTTCTTTCCCATTTTGATGAAACAATATGAAGGTGAAGTTGGCACTTGTCAGTTATTTCTGAGTCACATTTCATTAGGTCTTTTTCACACACTCTGAAGAACAGGGTTCGAGGCAACACTGTCCAAACAACGCATGTTCCCGCATGTGCGCTTCTGGGTTAGTGCAACAGCTGCCATGGAATTGCACTTGGAGGCTGAGCAGGTGTCTGAAGTTATTGGGCCAAGACGTGACGCAGTTTCTCATCAGATCTTATTCTGGCAAAATTTTCATCTTCTTCATTGCGCCTGAGTAAGAACATAGGATAAATGTTCAAAAGCACCAAGGGGTGGCTTTTCTAAAGTATTTAAGTGCCCAACTCGTTGATTTCAATGGAAGTTAGGTGCCTAAAAACTTTTGATGACGTGGGCCTTCAGACTCTAAGTCCCATAGACTTTCAGTGACATTTAGTCTGCTACGTGCCTATGGCACTTTTGAAAATCCTACCCATAGTAAAAACTGAGAGTAGATTTTGCACAGTAATATTGGAGTTGGTGCTTTACAGACATATGTAGGAAGGTAAGTTCTCTGCCCCAAAGACCTAACAATATAGATACCATAGGATTTAAAACGAAAATGCAAAGAGTTTGGAAGGGCTATAAACCTTCTTGCATCAAGGGAAAAGCCAACCTCTTGCACTCTTTATTGAGACCAATCTGCCATTCCGAGCTGGGAGTTCTCTGCATTGCGTACGGGTTACTAGCATGTGTCTTCCTCTGACCCAAAGGACCTGCCCCATGACCAAAAGTCACAAGCTCTATGCTGAATCCAAAACAAAGTATGAAAATTCATCCTGAAAAGTCTCAGTCTTCCCTGGGATTTTTGCTTTTGAAGAAGGGCTGCAGAATCAGAGCCCCAGCTTTAACCCAGCTTTGACACTAGGGTGGGGCAGATTGAGCTCAAATCCTAGACCAAGCCCCATATGAAAATGAGTTTGTTAGTTTCTGCCATGTCCCTAGGGATATTTATCCCTATAGCCCAACTCATTTTCCTTCCTGCTACCCTCCAAACATGCACACACTAATCAGGACTAGAATAGCAAGAAGGCTGCATGCTAAAACTAAAGTGCACTGGCAGACATAGGTGTGTGTCTGTGGGGAGGATATCTTGCATAATGACTGCCTACAGGATGCCTGACTCTAGGTAGCCTGGCACTTTCATAAGCTTACCCAATTTTAATAACAAAACTCAGTAAATATATTTCTAATGACCAGATGCCTCTAATTAACAATGCTGAAAAAGAGATGTCTCTCTTACGAGCTAATACAGCAGGCCATTGCATAACCTCACTCATTACACAGATTCCAGCTGATTATTAAAAGAAAACATTTAACAAATGCAGACTCGGATATGCATCTGCTGTTACATAATGGTAATAAGCAATTGACATTCAAGCAGCTATAAGGTATTTATGGCCTCCATGTAAAATAGTCCCCCTGTTTTTCCAAGGCAAAAGGAGATCTTTCAAAAGGTAATAAATAAAATAGACTCTGGGTGCTTTAACAAGAAGCCTGATGAGTCCTCTGGATTAGCTGTGATTAGTCTGTTGCTAGTGGCAGGGAAGTTTGGCGTCTGGCCATTTATTCAGCTAGAAAACGTAGAGCTAATTGGAAAAGCACCTGTGAGGAGGTGTAGCTCACCACCTGCATTTTAATGAAATAAAATAAGCCTACATAACTGACAACATTACATACTGATGTTATGAAATCACCTCCAGGCATTTTTATTATTTTTGTGTGTGTGCAAAGTTTTATGAATCAAACTTTTGTCTCTCTCTCCTTCCTTGGAAACCTCAGGGTTGTGCCTCGGTGTCAAAGGCCACGCATTTCTCTGCAGGGGAGACTCTGGAAACCTAGTCCTGCCCCAGATGGGAGGCGGGGAGAAGAGATTGATGCCCATCTGCCTGTTCTCACCAGCCAGCAAGCTTCTTGAGGGTTGCCTGCATGCTTCAGGGGCCTAATTCAGTGCCCCTGTTATTCGATGGAAGCCTTTCCATTGACTTCACTGGGCTTTGGATCAGTCCAGGGGTGAGCAAGCAGTCATGGTTGCAAAGTTATTTGCTAGGCCAAGCAAACTGGAGCACCAAAAACTTCAGTGGACTTCACTTGGAATTGTGGCTGCTCTGTGCCTCTCGCTTAGTAGCCACATCTGAAAATATGGGCCATCCAGTCTCTGCCCCGAGGAGTTCCCGATCTAATCTGGAAGGGGATGCAGCAAGCGGAGTGAGACAAACAATAGCAGGAAGGGGAGGGGAGATAAGATTATGTGGAGCTGAGCTTTGATTTACACCAGTTGAGGATCTGATTGAATTGTTTGCTATATCGCTTTCTCTCCCAGTAAGCCACCTGCCCCCCCCCATCAATATGAGTCCCCTTCCTCTACCTCTAGCTGCCTCTTGTGCACTCCACTCTGGCAGCCCCACTGCCCCTGCACTGATCTCTCCCTGCTATACCTGTCTCAGTTTTTCCACTTGAAAAATCTGGTCACCCCATGCAGGTGACAGTCAATGAACCCAATCAAATTGCTTACCTTGCCCTGTGGCCTTTGTGCCTTGCCCTGTGGCCTTTGGCTTCAGGGGCAAAGACAGAGAGCAACATGTTTCTGAGGCAGAAATGTATATAACCATGCATGATTTCTTATGCCATTGCAAAGGCACAGAAAACCTTTAAGCCATTGCAAGCAAAGTGCACAGCAGTTACTTCAGCCATTCTTCCCACAACCCCTCTGAGCTGCCTGGAGATGTGGAATCCCAGCACTCAAACCTCTCTGCTAATCTAGACAAAGTGGTTTATAAACTCCTGGGAAGGAGGTAACCTAGATTCCCAATTTTACAGATGGGGAAACTGAGGCACAGAGAGATTAAATTATCTGCCCAGAGTCATGGAGTGAGTGAGCAGCAGCATTGGGAATAAAATCAAGGGGCCAAATTCATCCCTGGTATAACATTAATTACTTGAATTTTGTCCACATTGCAAAACACGTCATTTTTAGCCTCTATTTTTTGTGCAGAAAAATATAAGACCATTTTAAAAGGTGAAAAAAAAATAGTATTTGCAGTTTAAATAAGAGGGTGAAAGATGCATGGTTATTTGTAATATGTATTGTTTATTAATTATTATTATTTTCTGAAAGGTGCTGTTGGCTGCCCTCAAGGGGGTCTTGGATCCAAAGACCTTGTTACGGCCAATGGCTAGGCCAAGCCCTCTCTTTCAGACTCAATGGAAGTTGCAAGTTTCTTTATGCAGTAGAACAGCTGCAGACGGAGGCTATTGCCGAAGGCACTGGACGGCATGGAAGAATAGTAAGAGGCCAATATTGGTCCAGCAGAAGCTCTTTAATGACCTGAAAATCAAAAAAGAATCCTACAAAAAGTGGAGACATGGATAAATTGCTAAGGAGGAGTGCAAAAGAACAGCACAAGCATGTAGGGACAAAATCAGAAAGGCTATGGCACATCATGAGTTACAGCTAGCAAAGGCCACAAAAATCAGTAAGAGGTTCTTCAAATACATTAAGAGCAAGAGAAAGAAGGAGGAAAGTGTAGGTCCTCTACTTGGCAGGGAAAGAGAGCTAGTAACTGATGACATCAAGAAGGCTGAGATGTTTAATGCTTATTTTGCTTGTCTTCACTAAAAAGGTTAATGGTGACCAGATAACACAATTAATATTAACAACAAGGGGGGAAAGAACACAAGCCAAACTAGGGAAAGAACAGGATATTTAGAATATTTAGATAATTTAGATGTATTCAAGTTGGCAAGAAATTCATCCTCTGGTTCTTAAGGAACTAGCTGAAGCAATCTTGAAACCGGAACCATTAGCGATGACCTTTGAGAACTCATGGAGGATCGGTGAGGTCCCAAAGGACTACAGAAGGGCAACCGTAGTACCTATTTTTAAAAAGGGGAACAAAGAGGACCCTGGGAATTATAGACCACTCAGACTAACTTTGATACCTGGAAAGTTACCAGAACAAATTAGTAAACAATCAAATTTTAAGCACCTAGATGATAATAAGGTTATCAGGAACAGCCAGCATGGATTTGTCAACAACAAATAATACCAAACCAACTTAATTTCCTTCTTTGATTGGGTTACTGGCCTGGTGGATGGGGGGAATGGGGGAAGCAGTAGATGTGATATATCTTGATTTCAGTAAGGCTTTTGCTGCATTCCCACATGACGTTCTCGTATGCAAACTAGGGATATGTGGTTTACTATAGTATAAGATGGGTCCATAATTGGTTGTAAGACTATACTCAAAGATTAGTTATTAATAGGTTCACTGTCAAACTGAGAGGATATATCCAATGGCATCCCTCAGGGATCAGTCCTGGGTCCAGTACTATTCAATATTTTCATTAATGACATGAATGATGGAGTGGAGATGATGCTTACTGAATCTGCGGATGACAGCAAGCTGGGAGGGGTTACGAGCACTTTGGAGGACAGGATTAGAATTCAAATCAGCCTTGACAACGGAGAGAATTGGTCTGAAATAAAAAAGATGAAATTCAATAAAAAGTGAAAAGTACTACACTTAGGAAGGAAAGATCAAATACACAAACACTTAATGGACTAGATCGTAGTACTGCTGAAAAGAATCTGGGGGTTAGAGTCAATCACAAATGGGATATGAGTCAACAATATGATGCAGCTGGGAAAAGGGGCTAATATCAGTCCGGGTGTTTAACAGGAATTTCATAGGTAAGACATGGGAGGTCATTGTCCTGCTCTACTCAGCACTGGCAGGGTCTCAGCTGGAGTCCTGTGTCCAGCTATGGGCACCACACTTTAGGAAAGATGTGGATAAATTGGAGAGCATCCAGAGGAGAGCAATAAAAATGACAAAAAATTTAGAAATCCTGATCTCTGAGGAAAGGTTAAAAGAATCTGGGGATGTTTAACAGTGAGAAAAGAAGACTGGGGGGAGGAGGGAATCTGACAACAGTCTTCAAATATGCATGGGCGGCTCTAGGCATTTTGCCACCCCAAGCACGGCAGGCAGGCTGCCTTCGGCGGCTTGCCTGCGGGAGGTCCCCGGTCCCATGAATTCGGCGGCATGCCTGCGGGAGGTCTGCCAAAGCTGTGGGACCAGCGGACCCTCCACAGGCATGCCACCGAAGCAACCTGCCTGCCCCCCTCGCGGCGACCGGCAGAGCACCCCCCGTGGCTTGCCGCCCCAAGCACGTGCTTGGGGTGCTGGTGCCTGGAGCTGCCCCTGCAAATACGTTAAGGGCTATTATAAAGAGGACAGTGATCAATTGTTCTCCATGCCCACTGAAGGTAGGACAAGAAGTAATGGGCTTAATCAGTAGTAAGGGAGATTTAAGTTAGATATTAGGAAAAACTTTCTAACCATAAGGGTAGTTAAGCTCTGGAATAGGATTCTAAGGGAGGTTGTGGAATTCCCATCATTGGATGTTTTAAAGATCAGGTTGGACAAATACCTGTAAGGAATGGTCTACCTTTATTTGGTCCTGTCTCAGCACAGGGGGCTGGACTTGTTGACTTCTTGAGGTCCTTTCCAGCCCTACACTTCTATAATCAGTGTTAAAATTGCTTTGCAGACATTGTCTAAAGATAATTAATCCTCACAACCACTTGGGAAGTAGGCAAGAAATCATCATTATCCCATTTGCCGACGTTGAAATTGAGACCAGTTTTCTGCCTCCCTGTGTTGAGGACTTGAAAACCGGTCAGACTAAAGATGTGAAGATAGCCTGGTGGGAGGAAGAGCCATCCCCCACATCCACACGGACATCCCATCTGGAGGTCACGCAGTCACAAGCAGTGTCTGGACATGTCCTGCTGCTTCTCTGCATAGTCACTGGGGAATCCTCCCACTGGAGCCATGCAACAGAGGGCAAAGGGCCATGAAGCCCATGAAAACTGAAATCAGAGGAAAGGTTCATGCATGCAACTCGCTGGTGCTCGTTGTCCTGCAATAATCAGGACACCCAATAGTTCCTGTCTCCTCTTTGGTGTGCATCAGTGTGGGCCAGAATCTGCTACACCAATGTTAAGAGTGTGACCAAGAAACAGCTTGCAAAAGGGCACAGAACAAGTGCATAGAAGTTATAGGTATCTTCTCAGTCTGGCATGTGCATTGGCTATGATAGGGGTATATAAAATCATGAGTGGTGTGGAGAAAGTGAATAAGGAAACGTTATTTACTTGTTCCCATACTATAAGAACTAGGGGCCACCAAATGAAATTAATGGGCAGCAGGTTTAAAACAAATAAAAGGAAGTTCTTCTACAGTCACTCCCAACCTGCGGAACTCCTTGCCTGAGGAGGTTGTGAAGGCTAGGACTATAACAGGGTTTAAAAGAGAACTAGATGTATGTACAAATGGTTTTTAAGGGGCTGTGTATAAATACTGAAAATATGTTTATAGTCTGACACCCACCAAAGAGGAAAACAGGTTTTCTTCCAGACAGGAAGTAAGATGTGTATCTTTCTGACAAAACGTAAACTGAGCTTTGTAAGCCAACACAGGAAAGGAGCACACAGTAAAAAACAAGCCATGGGGGTTAGCCTGGCTTATGCAAAGACCATGAACTTTGGGGGAGTATGTATATAGGATGCAAAGGCGACACCCTCTTATCCAGCTCCTAGGAAGTAAACATTCATGAAAACGGCAGCTCAATAAGGCTTGGTTGAAATCCTGCAAAGGGTATTTGGGGTAAGTTAAACTTTAGACAGAAGTTTAACCTGTTAAGTGCAGTCTCTAAAAATCGTGTTATAATTTTTGTTTTATATGTAACCCTTTTGTGTCCATTATCCTTTCTCGCTATCTCTTGAATCGCGAAACTTTGTTAATAAACATATTGTTTGCGTTATAAAGATAACTCAGTGCTGTGGTGTTCTACAAAGAGCCAATCCTGAGTCAAATCGTTCGATCTGGTGTGTAGGCCGTTCCTTTGGGGACAGCAGACCTGGTCTTTCTGTGAGCATTCAGTGAATAAGTGGCTAGACACCACTGGGGGAATGCTTCAAAGAGGCTTGGCTGTTGTTAATCCTCAAGGCAAAGGAAGGGCTGGCAAAGCCCAGAGGAGTTTGTCTGGGCGGCTAAGAGGCTGGTGGGGACAGGGAGCTGACACCCAGTTCAGCATCAGCAAGTCTCTCTGTCAGTGGAGTAACAAGGTGACTCACAGTCCTGAGCCCCCCAAGAACTGTTAAAAATGGCCTGACCCCAACCCCCCCAGAAGTCATTGGGAGTATCTCAATGGGCAGTGGTTTAGATGCTAAGAGTTGGATTTGCGAAATCACATAGGGTAGGCACTCCCGATGGGAGTTAGGTGCCAAAACCCCACTCTAAAACTCTACAGTGACTCCACTGCTCTTCCTTGAGATTTCTGCTCAGACCTTCGGATGATGTAAATCAGCAGAGCTCATTTGGCTTTCATGGGGTTACAATGATTTACAGCCCTTACTGCAGTTGTGCCTGAGATCAGAATCTGGCCCTGTGGCTCAGACTCTAAACCGAATCCACAGCTTTACAGAGACTGATTTGTTTTTCCTGCCACCCCTGCGTACTCTTTACATTTCCTCTGGTTATATTTTAATGAACCTCTGCACAAGGAACACTAGCAAAGCTGGAGCTCGGATTACCAGAGTTAGTATCCCACTGCGTACTGAGTGATATGTACTTTCTCTCCCACTTTTTGCAGAGGCAGCAGTTCAATAAATAATTATGTTTCTTAATACTTTGGCTATTTCTCTTGTTGTAAAAAATTAATTGGTTTTTCCATCATCCATTTCACTGTAACCTGAAGGTATTTGGCCCAACATTCTTGCCCCTGCTTAAACATGCTTTTTCTAATCTTTCTCATGCCCATGGTGCAAAACCTGGGGTATGAACAAATCCAAGACCTTGCAGGCACCTCCAGGAAGATTTAGTAATAATAACATTTTGTTCTTATATAGCACACATCCGTCTGGGTATAATTAAGCCTCCCCACTCCCTGGTGAGGTAAATATTATCATCGTTAGTATGCAGACTGGTAAACAGAGTCACCGCAAGGTTAAATGACTTGCCCAAAAGACCACACAGCAAGTCAGTAGCAGAGCTGGAAAGGTAAGGCGACCGGTCAGCTGGGCCACACTGCCTCTCGCCTTTGAACACAAGCCAGAGGAGTCAAGTGACAAACAGGAAGGGTTGGTGTGTTGAACTCCACCCTCAGGGAGGTACCTCATGGTTAATTAACTGTGATTTATCTATTGTCCCCAGACTATTCTTGGAAGACTCTCAGTTATTGACACATTCGTCGCTAGAATGTCAGCCCTTATGTAACACCAAGCATGACTGCAGATTTAACCATGGAAGAAAGGATCGAGACAATCTAAAGTCATTCATGCAACCCCAGATGAACCTTTCAGTTTGAAGCTCTCTTTTGGTTCACTGGCAAGGGTATGTTTCAAGCAAAAGCTGTTCCAGAAATTGAATTACCTGTCTACGGTCACTCCCATTCCTACGCTGACTCTGTTCAACACAGCCATGAACCTTTCAGGCCAGTCAGCAATGCCAAAGACCATTCTGCTGTGTGAGTTCAACTGGAAATGGGAATATGTCAAAGCCCCCCACGGAAATTTGAGTGCACTGCAGCAGGGTTCTGGCATCGAAAGGTAGTGTCACACCCTGGCTTGCTGCACATTAATGTCTTGAGTAGACAAGCCCCAAGGTGGCAAGTTAGATGTCAGTACCAGATACAGGAGCTGCATTTGCTATCTTTGTGGTTCCTTTCTCTCCCGTGTTGTGTGTTTGTCTGGTTTTGTCTTCAGGGAAAAGGGTTTGGACTTGAACAACACCAGATCCAGCCCACTCACTCACTTTTTCCTCTTTGTCCTCACAAAAAGGACAGTTAATATCATCTTTAATACCATCTGAATGGTGTCACACAGAGGATTTTCCTTATAAAAACTCCCTGAAGGGAAAGGGAACAAGGGCTATTGTTAAAATAAAAGCCTTGCTTAAGAATTTATATTTCAAATGGCTGGAAGGCGAAGCTAAACATCTTTTAACAGTGAGGGCAATTTAACCATTTGAACAACGTAGCAAGTGTTGTGGTGGATTCTCCATCACTGGCAACTTTTAAATCAAGACTGGATGCTTCTATAAGCTCTGTTTTAGTTCAAAAGGAATTATTTGGGGGGCCTGTGTTAAACAGGAGATCAGACTAGATGATCACAATGGTCCCTTCTGGCCTTGAAATCTATGAAACGCTTTAACTGTTTTTCCTTTTCTTTTAATGGCATGTTTGCCATGTGGCTCATCAGGCTGAGATCTCTATACTCAAAACTCTGAACCATGTTGAATTGTTCAGTGTTATACAGGGTCATTGCAGAAGAGTTGACTCACCATTGCTGGTGCGCCCCCTTGTGGCTGGATGTGGCATAGCTACTCCTTTATTTCTAGTGCCCGTTCCTGATGGCAAAGAAAATGAGGAGTCCTTGTGGCACCTTAGAGACTAACAAATGTATTTGGGCATAAGCTTTCGTGGGCTAGAACCCACTTTATCAGATGTATGAAGTAAAAAATACACCACCTATAACTAGCAACCCCAGTTTGCTCTGTCAAACTCCCTGCAGCTGCCTCCCGGACCCTGGACTTCTTGCTACTGTCAGCAGGCCGCTCCAACAGTCTCTCTAAGCTCACCCTTTCTGAGGTCGAGGACCCTCTCCCCTGGAATCCCTCAATAAAACCCAAACCAAAAGTATAAACTTAACCCAACTTCTTCCCTTCTTGGGATTGTCCTCTCATCCCTCTTGAGGTTCTGTTACACCAGGGATCGGCAACCTTTCAGAAGCGGTGTGCCGAGTCTTCATTTATTCACTCTAATTTAAGGTTTTGTGTGCCAGTAACACATTTTAACGTTTTTAGAAGGTCTCTTTCCATATGTCTATAATATATAACTAAACTATTGGATGTAAAGTAAATAAGGTTTTTAAAGTGTTTAAGAAACTTAATTTAAAATTAAATTAAAATGCAGAGCCCCCCAGAGCGGTGGCCAGGACTGGGCAGTGAAAATCAGCTCGCATGCCGCCTTTGGCACCTATGCCATAGGTTGCCTACCCCTTTGTTACACAGTTCCTCCGTTAAACACCTCCTAGGGCTCTGCTCCTGGAAGCCCAGATCCTGCCTTTTTATCAGGACTCCTCACCACCAGAGTTCACTCCACCCCAGTGGCTGCTCCAGATCTCTCCAGGCCTTTTCCCAGACTTCTCTATTCAAGGGAGGATCCCAAGGCCAACTTCCCGCCTCCCACCCAGGTTCCTCCTCAACCCTGCCAGTCTCTCCACTCCCTAGTACCCAGAGAGTAACTGCAGAGTTGGTCTAATCTCTACTTCCCTCTATAATCACCACCCATCTCCTTCCCCAGCCGGGCTTCATTTTTAATTAAGCCTGGTCCATCATCCAGATGCAGCCAGATAGCATAATCAGCCTCTCAGGCCCACTTTAACCCTTTCATGGCTTGTTTGGGGGTACGCACCCTATTGTAGTCATGTTAACATCTTTGATTCTCTGGGCACATTAATTCCATTAAATTTCACACAGCAGCACCACGAGCACAATCTTTTTCTTCCTTGTTTCTTCTCTTTAGGCCACACCTCCTTGTAGTCAGTAATAGGACCAGGAGTTGGTCCTACTAAAAGATGCTTCCTTCTTGCATTCCAGAATCTCTTCATTCTGTCTCCAGGCTCCACTCTGTGGGATGATGTCCCAGCTGATCTTCTTCGCTTCTCCTTGTAGCTCACCCCAGTGGCCTCAAGACAGGAGGTCCTGATACCCCCCACTAGCCAATAAATCATCCTTCCTCAAACCCTTTCCATGTGCAAAGCTTGGAGGGAGAGCTTGCTACCCATGCTCTCCTTCCTAAATAAAACACGCTGGGCATGTTGTTGACGGCATTGACATTGAATTGCTGCTTGTAGTAGAGTCATTAGCTGTGCATTCACATACATACTGTGCATGAAAGAGTTAAGCCAGGGAGAGTTGTGAGCCAGATCAGCCTACAGTAGCCAGCAAGTACAAGCATTTTCTTAATGTGCGGCTTTGTTTAATTACTTCTGATGAAGGCTTCAGCATGAGCCATCCCTGCAGATCAAACTTCTGGAGAAAATTCCTTTCCTTTGATTTGTAATCTGCTACCACCCCTACCAGGCACTCCTGTACAAAGAGCCCTACAAGCTATACATTCAAATGAAAAGCATGGGCTCACATGACCGAGCTAGATTCTGAGCCAAAGGGCTGTGATGGGGGAGGCTGGGAGGTTAGGGTGTAAAGTATCATATTCTAAATTACCCTCTGCACATGTCAGGGCCAAACTCCCATTGACACTGACGGAAACAGGATCATGTCCCTAAAAAAGTCACATTTTCTTCTAACTTATGATCTCTCTTCACTTGGGTAATCGCATATTCAGCTGGATTTTCCCACTGTTTCCCTGCCAGGGAGCTTCATCTTCAAGGTACTTATACTGCATCTATCACCATGGTATCTGAACATGAGCTTACCTGCTGTGCCACTCGATGCATCACTAAGGCAGAAGTTCCTCCTCAGGATACAGCACTAATCTGCTTAAATGGAGGTTTGAGCTGTCTCTGCCTCTGAAGTGACTGCAGTGGTCCCGCATCAGGACCCTAACTGCCCCCTAGATTTTCCAGAGCCCTATCTCACTTGGTATGCATGCCAAGACCAATCCAGCTTCCTCCTTAACTAGCACCTGGCTCCCCTATCGCCCATCATGCATATTGAACACTTAATGCATGATTATGGACACTGTCTCCCAGGCTGTGCCATCCCCTGTTCTGCTTGCTCTGCTTCCTTCTCTGAATGTTTCAGGTGCTGCCAGCTGGGTAATAAAATGGTCCTGCCTCAGCTCAGGGGGCTGGACTTGATGACCTCTTGAGATCCCTTCCAGTTGTAAATTTCTTTGAGTCTATGAAAGGACTCCACGGCTGCAAAACTAAATGGGATCTTTATTAAGAGAATTACAAGATGCCGCCACTGCAGCCAGCATTCTAGCCATGTGCACACAGACTGACTTTTTGGTGACGCCTCCAAATGCCCCCCTCCTGCAATTTGTGCTCCTCCCCGCAAGTTCCATGCAGGTTGTTACAATGAAACCCCTGCATTATTAGTAGTAATTTTTATTTTATGTATATGGTGCCAGAGGTGTGCTTGGCACTGCAGAGAGAGATCAGACATGGTCCCTGTCCTACATCATGAATCTGCTAGGGAGAGCTGGAGTTTCCCCTCTCCATTCAGAAGAGGCACAAAGCAGGTAGGGCCAGACAGCATCTAACATTGCAAAGTAGCCCCAAACGCAGACAAAATCATGTGATAGGAAGCACTCTGACTGGTGAGTTGTAAGTGATGTGAGAGTTCTGGTAGGGTCTTATTGGGTAGCAAAGGTTATGTAGGTTTACAGCCTTGAGAACAACAAAACACAGACCTAAAAGAGGGCAATAAAACCCATGAGTGTGAAGACACCCCTTTAATTCAGGGTTTAGTAATAGACTAATATTTACATTCATATATTCATGGAGTTTAAGGCCGGAGGGGACCGTTCTGATCATCTAGTCTGACCTCCATAACACAGGCCAGAGAATTTCACCCTGTGATTTCTGCATTAAGCTCCTGATTGAATAAGAGCATGTCCAGTCTGGATGTAAAGACTTCAAGTGATGGAGAATGCACCACATCCCTCAGTAAGGGGTTGCAATAGTTAATCACTTTCTCTGTTAAAAATGTGCACCTGATTTCTAGTCTGAATTTGTGTAGCTTCAGCTTGCAGACATTGGATATTAAGGTGCTAGGAGCTCAATCCTATATTGTTAATTAAAGCCAACAGGACTCTACATTGATGCAACCAATGCTAGCATTACCCAGTGTAGAGTAGGGCCCTATAACATTATCCCACTGGCCTTTAGAGCCTCGTTGCAATGCAAACTTCATTGTCTATTGCAAATGAATATGCAGCAGAAGTGACAGTGGACAGTGCAAAACATTGCATTACTCATTGGACTTCGCTTTGTGAATTTTTCTTCAATTATTAATTAATTGTTATTATTATTATTATTGAAGAGCATCCATTTAATTAAAATTCCATTAATGAACCCCCCTCCCCTTTTTCCATGAGGGCTCTGGACATCACAGTCATTCATAGAATCATAGAATATCACTGTTGGAAGGGACCTCAGGAAGTCATCTAGTCCAACCCCCTGCTCAAAGCAGGACCAATTCCCAACTAAATCATCCCAACCAGGGCTTTGTCAAGCCTGAACTTAAAAACCTCTAAGGAAGGAGATTCCACCACCTCCCTCGGTAACCCTTTCCGGTGCTTCACCACCCTCCTAGTGAAAAAGTTTTTCCTAATATCCAACCTAAACCTTCCCCACTGCAACTTGAGACCATTACTCCTTGTTCTGCCATTTGCTACCACTGAGAACAATCTAGATCCATCCTCTTTGGAACCCGCTTTCAGGTAGTTGAAAGCAGCTGTCAAATCTGCCCTCATTCTTCTCTTCTGCAGACTAAAAGGATTGAAGAGGATGAACCGATTTGAGAACTACCATTTGTTTTTCTCATGAATAAAGAGCCATCCATGGAAAGAAACCCTAAGTACCATCAAAATCTCCCTTTCTTCTTTTTACTCAAAACAAAATGGATTGTGAAACACCCTTTGGAATGGCACACACAAATGACACAGCCACAGGGCAGCCAGCTTGGTGGAAGAGTGCCAAATGACATTATGTCATGGATTTTTTTTTCTCTCCCAAATTCGCCCCGGCTCTTTTCTAGCAATTATCAAAAGTCACTTTTATCGAGAGAATGTCTGTAGAGCAGGCAAACAGCACAATTCCCAGATCTACTTCAGTTGGCTCAGCTCCTCTTTTGAATGTGGAGCTTTCATTTTATTTATTTATTTTCCATTAAGGTGGAACAGTTCTATACATGGGCACCCAGAGACACCCTTTTACACACTCCAGTGTAAATCAGGAGTAATGCCATAGAATACAATGGGTCTGATACTCCTCTCACTCTGGTTTAAATCAGGAGTGACTCCACTGAAGTCAGTGAGGTTCCCAGGAGCGGCCCTTTTTTGTCCCCCCACACCCAAAAAAAACAAAACAACCCCCCCCCAAAAACCAGCCAGCCAATCAGTGGACCAAAACCAGCCAGCCAATCAGAGAAGAGAAAGGGGGGCGGAGCAGTGCAGTGATATGGTGACCCCTGGTAGATGATGCCCAGGGCAACCACCCTGCTTGCCTGCCTCGAGAAGGTCCACCAGTGCAAACTGCTCTAAAGGAGAGGAGAATAGAGCCTTGGGTTTGTTTGATTTGTATTGGTTTTGGCTTTAGTGTTGTCTCTGTCATTTCTGACTTGTTTTCTATTGACATTATGCAAGCTGAATAATAAGAGGGATGAACCTTTTATTTTCTTAATTAAATAATTACATTGATAATAATATAATATATGTCTATCTCATAGAAGTGGAAGGGACCTTGAAAGGTCATTGAATCCAGCCCCCTGCCTTCACTAGCAGGACTAAGTACTGATTTTTGCCCCAGATCCCTAAGTGGCTTCCTAAAGGATGGAACTCACAAGCCTGAGCTTAGTAAACCAATGCTCAAACCACTGAGCTATCCCTCCCCCAATTGCATTAAAAGCAAGTGCCCAATAAACAGTAATGGCAGCAAAATATCTGTGTGTAACTAACAATACATCCTGGAAACGTGCATAGTGCATTACACATAAGGGGTGACATTCTGCTCTCTTTTATGCCAGTGCAGATTCAGGGTAATGCCACTGACTTCAGTGGAGGTACTCCACATTTAACATGGCACTATTTGGCCCAATAACTAACCTTCTAGGGAGGTAGAATTTCTGCTTCATTTTCCCCATCTGTAAACAAGGAGAGAGAGGTGAAGTCAGGAATGGAACCACAGAGTGTTCGGTATGCTGCTCTAACCTTTGAACAACACTGCACAAAACAACAGAGTATGTCACCTTGTAGCAACATAGATACTATAATCTCGTCTCAGTCTGTGGGAGCTGTTTAGGCCAGGGACCTCACCATAGGTGCTGGAACTAGGGGTGCTGGGGGTGCAGCAGCATCACCCCCTGGCTTGAAGTGGTTTCCATTATATACAGGGTTTACAGTTTGGTTCAATGGCTCTCAGCACCCCCACTATACAAATTGTTCCAGCACCCCTGGACCTCATCTTACTGTCTGTCAAGTGTCCCCACACAATTAGCACTGTGTAAATAACAATAAGGTGTCCCTTTACATGAAACTCATTTGCTTTGTGTCTGTTATATAGGTCATTAGATTTCAAATCTTTGTCCAAATTCAAGTAAAGTGTTACCGGCAGAATAAGGATAGACAGAACCCAGGCTTCCTGGCTCTGAATCCCTGCTCTGGCCACTAGGCAGCATTCCTGAAAGATCCTGGAAGTTCTCAAACTACCAAGCAACCCTCCTTTAAGGATTAATATATGGAAAACAGAGATACTTATTCATTAGGAGCTTCATCTTACTGGCATTGAAGTCAATGGGCAGCTGCCCCTGACATCAGTGCCATAGGATCACTCATTTAGACCTTGATGTAGCAAATTACTTAGGGTTTAACTACCCTTGAAAGCTCATTTGGATTAAGGAAGGGTGTGAATTAAATGCGCAAGAATTATTCTGGAATAACTCCCTGAGTGGACACACTTACTCCGGAATGAGTACGTCCACACATGGAGTTATTCAGAATAGTTGTTTTGGAATAGCTATTCCAGAAGAACTCCATATGTAGACATGCCCTTAGGCACATGCTTAACCCTCACTGAAGTCAATGGGACTTAATGTGCTTACGTGCTTTGCTGAATTGGCCTTAGCTTGTCTTATTGAAGAAGCAAACAGAAATCTAAAACTGAGTACTGGTGATATTGACAGAGGCAAAGAACAATAGAGGTTAGTAAAGCAAAAGGATTATAATATGTAAATGATCTTGAAACACTTTCATTAGAATTCTCTGCAACCTGCCACAGGAAAAATAGCCAGCAGTTTAAACTGTGCAGTGTTCTCTGCTTAGTAACTGCATCTAAATTCCATTAAGGGTAGCAGCCATTATACAAAACACAGAGACGTATACCTACTCCTAAGTGTCCTCAATTCACAAAATCCTCTCATTTAAATTTAAATAATATAATTATTGCTTGTTGGATAATATCACAGGAGTATCTCACCCATTAACTATACATACATATCTTATTACTAAGATACTGTCTCTCTCTGGTGACCAGATTTCATTCTGGCCTTCCAATATTTCAACACGCAGATCATTTGCACATGTAATATTTGCTCATTATCATTTGTACATAAGCTGTTGTGTGATCCTCATCTTGCCCAATATAGGAATATGAACCAAGAACTAGAAGCATAAGCCTTTACGGTAAAGACCAAATCTCTGTAGCAGGAGGCTGTAATACTCACATCCTCTATGGTTTGATACATACACACTGACTAGTGGGTTACATACCATGTTGTATACATATAGAGGCCATGCTAACCATTGACCGATGGCATCATATAAGGGAGAGCCCTGTATATATTAGCTAAGAGCAATCACTCCAGAGATTTGATTTGCTGAGAGATTGTGGGATTTTTTTTTATGCATTGGCAAGATTTTTAAGTTCTTTAGAGTTTCATCATCTGCTGCTTGTGGAGCTATTTTCAGGTATTTGGGCTTCCTGGGCCCAATCCTGCCAATCAGACTTTAAGCCCTCCCCATCCCAGAAGAACCAGAACAGGAAGTTGCATGGCAGCTAATCCCAAGTGAGCGTGTTTTACCAAGGTTCTGAATGCTCTGTTTTATAAGGTGCCTGCACCATCAAAGCCCCGAGAGCAGGTTCTCTTAATAACAGTTCCCACAAAGAAGAGGCCATTGATTTGCCAAGTCCAGGTAAGGTGGCTTTATAGACTTTCAGGATGTTGACTCTGATTTAGCGATTCTAAGTAAATAACTTACAAAGCTTAGGGTAATAAATAAGAAGGCTCAGATGAGCCAGGCTTGGAGGCTTGAAGAGCATGGAAAAGCTCTCCGTCAGAGATCAGACGCATGATTCAGAGGAGTATTACATTACCAAATCATGCATAGAAGCTCAGGAGGGTAATGATCTCACATTTATGTAAGATCTCAAAGCCCTCAACAAGCTTTATGCCCAGGAATCACTTTATCCATCACTGAAGGGTAGCCACTTCTGGGGTGAAATGCATCAACAGCCCAACAGTTCCCAGCAATACTACACAAAAGGATTGTACAGAGAGTAATTTAAAGTGCAAGAGGATTTTAGTAGACAAAATATAGCCTATGTTTACACTTGGAGCTGGGGGTGTGATTCTCAGCTTATCTACGCATACTTGTGCAAGCACTCATCAAACTAGAGCTCTAAAGAGAATAGTTGCTGGGGTCGCATAGGCAGCAGTGAGCATGAGCAGCAGCATGGATTAGCCACTCTGAGTACATGCCCACAAGGTCTGGGTGGTTTGTGCTCACAGCCTGGCTAGTCCATGCCTCCACTCCCCAGGACCGCTACGATTTTTAGCACACTGGTTCAATGAGAGCTAGCATGAGTATGTCTATGCAAGCTGGGAATCACACCCTGAGCGCCAAGTGTAGACCTGTCTGTAAATTGCTTGAGAAGTGCAAAAGAGTTTTCATTATAATGATCAATTTTCTGATCAAAACACACAATATCATCAATTTTTGCATCTTTTGATGCCAAAATGAGGCCCATTCACAACATTTTGTGGACAAAGATTTGCACAAAATGAAACTGAAAAAAATATCAATGAGAGAATAGCCACAATTTTAACAATCCTGTTGTGCACTTTGAAGCCACTGGTTGATTCATTTTACTCTAGTCCAGTCAGCTTCAATGCTTCAATTGGATCGTTAGACTTTATTTTTTAAATTTCCCCCCTGCTATTGATTTCAATGGGAATTAGGCACCTATCTCACTCAGACACTTTGAAAATCCCGCTAGGTGCCTATATGCGTCTTTAGGCAGCTAGGCCCAGATTTTCAAAGTTATTTGGTTGCCTAGTTCCCATTGATTGTGAATTGATGGCAATTAGTCACCTAAATGTTTTGAAAATCTGGTCCCAATTCCCTTTGCCTTTCAAAGAAAGTTAGTCTCTTAAGGCCCTAAATCACATTTGAAAATGGAACTTACACTCCTAAATCCCTTAGACTCTTTTGAAAATTTTACCCTATGGGGCTTGCCTATGATCATATAAGAAGTCAGTAGCAGGGCCAGGAATTGAGCCCAAATCTCCCCAGTCCGAGTCTACTATTCTAGGCAGGAATTTTCAAATAGGCCTAAGTGAGTTAGGCGCCCGATGGCCATTGACTTTAACCATGCCTAAATCCCACTGAGATTCCTATGAAAATCCTAGTTATAAGCACAAAACCCTATTGGTTTCAGTGCTATTAAATTCCATGGGACTTTTCCATAAGGGATTGGCTGCATGCTTTGACATTTGAAACTAGTAGCTCCTAAGAAACACTGTGAAATGGGAAAGTGGGACTACCTTAAATTGCAGAGACTGGGCTCTGACTGCTAATCAAATAGTCTGGAATATGAATGATACCATAACACAGAATTAAAAAAAAATTAACACACAAAATATTAAGTCATTCATATTCTCCGCAATTAATTCATCTGTCATCAATAGACTCATAAACTATTTGACTCAGTGACAGCTTGAAAGGAGAGCATGCCAACTTTTCCTGCAGGTGTGCATCTGGGTGGAAGAGAGGAGCATTTGTACGTGCAGCAAGGGAGGTAAAAGAGAGACTCACAGAGGTTGTGAAATTGGAGATGGGAGTGAGAGGTTTGGCCGGGGGAGGGGGGAACAATTTTTATAGTGGGGGAGCTGATGATGGAAACTATGTATTTGTTGTTTGTTATTACTGCTTCAAGCCAGAGGGAGCATGGCAGCACCCCCAGCACCCATAGTTCCAGCACCACTAGGTTTGGCAAAGAAAGACTAGCCCGTGTTTGTAATTCTTCAAGATGGGAGGAAATGTTTCAGAAGATCTGGGCTGTCACAAATGCCTGCTATGCCAGGTAGCCTTCCCAGACCTGTGCTGATAAATGGCTCCAATTCAGCACACCATCCCTATTCAGCAGAGCATATTCTTAATTTTAAACATGCACTTCTTACGTCCCATTGAGCTCAAGTGCTTAAGTGCTGTGCTGAAAGTCCTGGAGTCGGACAGTCCACTGACACTCACAATTACGACCCCAGACAGAGTCCATCTAATGGCCATGAGCCACTGGGCCTTGAAGCTCAGAATATTTGGAAACTGACCTGGGTAAAGACAGATCTGTTAAGTCCTTTTAAAGGTCAAAGGGGGTTATAAAAACCAGACTGAATTACAAGCAAACTCCTTGTCTCCTATTATGTCAGCCTGGCCAGGTATCAGAATAATCCAAGAATGTTAGAAGTCTTATTAGATATCAGCTGTTTCCTTTGTTCTTTCCTCTCGGCCCACGCTGTGCAGCCTCAGATTGGGTATCATATGCTCTTCTGAAGGGAATAGGATGAGTGCTGCCTGGAGAAGCAGATGCTAGGATTTGGATTGGACTTTCATGGGAGCGAATCAAGCACAGCAAACAAACTGGGTGTGAGGCAGTTCCACTAAGCGCAGGGGACCAAGTTCATTCCTGATGTAACTTCACTGGAGTCAATGGATTTACAGCAGGAATGAATTTAGGCCAGCAAGCAGCATTTTGGACCTAATTCATAGATGACCTGAGGCCCATTTGCACTTGTGTATCCCAGAATTGCCCAGTGGTTAGGATGCTACTTTGGGGGACTTGATTTCATTCCCTGTTTTGCCACAGACTTCCTATGTGGCCTTGGACAAGTCATTTAGTTTCTCTGTGCCTCAGTTCCCCATCTGTACAATGGGGACTACAGCACTTCCCTACCTCATAGGGGTGCTGTCAGGGTAAACGAAGTAGAGATTGTGATGGAATCCATATAACAACAACATGGAACTCTTATTAAACGAGGAGGTTAGCATGATTATCCCCATTTCACAGATGGGGAAAACTGAGACACTGGGAGGGAAATGACTTGCCCAAGGTCACCCAGCACCAGAGCCAGGAACAGAACCCAGCTTTACTGAGTGCTAGGCCAGTGCCCTTAACCACTAGCTATACTACCTCACTCTAAGTACTATGCATAGTAGCTGGTACAAAGGGACTGTGTGATAGTGACATGTTCCCCTCTCTCCCACCCCCCAGAAGGAGGCCTTCCCCAAAGGCGCAGAGCCAGCTGTGCACCCCAGCAAGAGCCCTTGGAGCAGGGGTCATCAGAGGGTATGCTGGGATGTAGAAGGTTTGGTTAGTTTGGTCGTAATCCCAGACTCTTTCACAGCTGTCCCAAGGCCCATGAGGAGTTTGGGCAGCTGAGCACAAGCTAGGGTAGCCCTCAGGGGCAGAGTCTAATGTAAGGACTGAAGAGAGGTGAGTGGAGGTGCTTGCTTTTTGCCTTCTGAGGGTCCCTGCCCCACAGGGGCAATTCTCAGAGGGGGCATGCAGCCAGTCAGAGATGCTGTTTGGAGACCTGCCCTGACCTCTTTCCCTTGAGATCCTTGCAGCTGACAACACCTTTGATCTTCCCCATCTGCACTGGAGAACCTCCCTCCTATTCCCCTGGTCAGGGTGTTTTCCATGAAGTGTTGGCAAGAAAAATTGCCCACTCTTCCCCTGTTGATTTAAGAAAGCCTCCTCTTAAAGCCTGGGAGCCCATTCTGGCCGCAAGGCTCAAATGCTTTGACTCTTTTGGGCTCATTAAGGAAACAGACAAAACTCTGGCTGGGTCGCTTACCCTAGACAGAATTTAGTTTGACAAAGCATATTACCAGGGAAATATTTCAAAGCAGGGCTCACTAGTGCTTTAAATGAAAAAAAAATGTTTTTGGCTCACATAATCCAGCTGTTTCCATTAGGGAGTGAGACAAAAGTACGTCAACTTGGCAGGGGGAATCAAGTGGGTCTTTCTGAGCCTGAAATTCACATGTTATGGGCTACAATTTCCAGCTTAAAAGAACCTGGCTCATTGTTCAGCATTATCCCTCTCATATAATCCCTCCAGGGCTTGTGGGCCTGCAACGTCTTTGGAGGTATTTGGATTTCACTCCAAAGGATGCTTTCCTGCAGACAAGGGAAAACTGATAGGGCAAACTTTTCAATAGCAGCCGCTTCATCTTGGTGTTTCAGTGTTCATGCTACCAACTTGCATCATCTTGGAGATGGTTTTCAAACATACTAAAGCACTCACCCAGATGAAGAGCGTGGGAGCTGTGGGTAGTTATGAGGCCCACCGAATAGAAGGAATAAAAAGGTTGCGTCAGGCTACCTTCCCTTCCCCACAGCTCTATTTTTGATCCAAATGCAGGGATGGAAGCACTGAGACTCAGGCCCAGAGTATCTAGGAGATTAGAAGAAATTCATTTGCTATGTCACTTGTTAGGACATTTGATTTCAAGGGACTGAGTCTCCTCTCACTTACTTCAGGTGTTAGAAGTAATTCGACTGAAATCAGGGAGAGGAAAACCAGATCCCCAAAATGCAGGCAGGTTCTAGAAAAAGCATGTAACCCAGGGGTAGGCAACTTATGGCACGTGTGCCGAAGGTGGCACACAAGTTGATTTTCAGTGGCACTCACACTGCCCGGGTCCTGGCCACCGGTCCAGGGGGCTCTGCATTTTAATTTAATTTTCAATGAAACTGCTTAAACATTTTAAAAACCTTATTTACGTTAATTACTATAATAGTTTAGTTATATGTTATAGACTTATAGAAAGAGACCTTCTAAAAATGTTAAAATGTATTACCGGCACGTAAAACCTTAAATTAGAGTGAATAAATGAAGACTCGGCACACCGCTTTTGAAAGGTTGCCGACCCCTGATCTAACCCAACAGGCCAAAGCTGTCTCTGCTGTAATTCTATTTAAATAGATCCCAGCCTGGAAGTGTTGCAAGGGCTAACCCCCGTTGCATGGGATTCCATGTCCAGGACAGATCTCAGTACAGCGACACTGACTGCCACTGTATACACACTGCACACATCACACTAGTGCAGATTGAGGCGGGACAAATCCCCGTCTAATTTCATTACAGCACCAGAGGAGACTCCAAAATTACTACTGCAGTGCAGCCTAGTGGTTCTGCAGCAGTACACACCAAAATGGTGTTGAGCTGTTGCAGTGGTACAGATCCCGGTGTATTGCTAGGGTAAAGGTCCCAGAGCAGTATTTATGCACCGATACACATCTCAGTATAATTCACCCAAGGAGATAAAAGGGTCAGGGATTGTAGTGGTCAGGTCTCAGGCCTTATCTTCAAAGTGCTCCCTGGCTTGGCCCCGGGATATGTAAAAGTTATTCTAAATCTCCAGGACAAGGACCGTGGACAACAGCTACATGGTCAGATGAACTAAGGACCATCACAAACCTCACTATTTCCAAGCCAAGTGCAAGGTGCATTTCTTTGACCTTGCCTTCTCTAACAACACATAACAGATATATTTGTATTTATTAAAAAACCCAAAGGCACACGTTACCTAAACAAGACACACCTCTGCACATGCTTCTCCCTCTGTGGACAAGATGACAGAACAAATGACACATGACAGAGGTATAGTCACGCTGCCTTATGCACAACCGGCAGGCGCTCCGATACTCCGCTGATGAGAGCAGTTCAAAAGCCTCTATAGAACAGAATAAAATACAGTGGGCAGGAGGCGTGGGTGCCTCTCTGTTTGAAGTGAAGCACATTTCTCTCAACCCCTTTGGCCCAGTCTTTTCCCCGAGTTCTCCCCCAGCACAGCAAGAAGGGAATAGAGGGCCTGGAGACAGAAATATTTCAGAGACCTTGAGCCACTAGGTGTGCGGGGTCAGAGGGACAGGGGTTAGAATTCCAGTGCTTCCTATCCAAGGGATTCACACCCTGGTTGGTGCATTCCAGGAATCAGAGGCAGGCTGGCATGTGTCTCAAAGTCAATGCTTATAAGGTCTTGGCCCAGGGCTGGGACACTTGAGACGACATGGAAGTTCAATGGAGCAAGAAGACATAGCACCAGGAACCCTAAGGGAGAGCATTAATATATGGCAGCAGCTCACACAATGTTTTAGGTAACTCTATCCCCCGCCCAGACCCTTGTGCATACACAGCTCAGGAGTCTCTGTTTTGTTCTTATTGCCCACAGGGTTAAGCAGATCCCAAAGGGCAGAAAGTAAAGGGCTGGACCATCATGCTATCATTGGGTTGTAATATTCAAAACCTGCACCTTTCCCATAACAAGCTGACTCATGGAAACGAGATCTGAGGAATGTCTGCTAAGTCATCTAGCCCCTACTGTGCCAGCTCAGCATTGTTCCCTATGGGTCTGTCTACACTGCAGCTAGGTGCAAGCCTCCCAGACTGGGTAGTGCACTAAAAATATTCACGTGGATGTTGCGGCTTGGGCTGGAGCTCAAGCTGTCAAGCCTACCCAACCCCCTAGGCTTGAGACCTCCAACCTCCACCTTGAGCCGCAATGTCCACCCTGCTATTTTTAGTGTGTTATCCTGAGCTTGACTAGTGCTAGTCTGTCTCCTCCGGGCTGCTGAACTGAGATCAGGGGTGCTGTGATGAAGATCATCGAAACCAATAGCAAAAGGGTTGTAGGCACTGTTAGATCAAGGCAGTGAAAGGCAGGTTCTCTGCACAGAAAGGTGAGCAAAGCAATCACAGGCACAGAGGCAGAAAGAAACAGAGAAGTGAGCCAAGATTCAAGGGCACTGCCAGTGGGGCAAGAGCAGATAAGCAGGTCTTATTCTCAAAGTCTCACGATAATGAAAACCAAAAACTGTGGCCTGGCTCCATTCCCATGCCCTTTTGGAAAGTGGATAAAGTGTAGAGGGGAAAGCAGCAAACATAGCTAAGGCTTGGGTGCCAGAACCAGGAGAGAAAGGGAAGCAAAAGATACAAACAAACAAAGTGTAAGACCTGTTCCTGTGAGGCATGCTCAACTCCCACTGAAGCTAAGTGAAAGTGGAGGGCACTCTGCAATGTATATGTGTAGGCTTTTGATGATCTGCCTTAGTCCATGCAGGGAGTTATCACTCCAACATGTATTTAGTTATGGATGCATTTGTTTATTGTAGGGCTGTTACATGCATCATTTGCCCCCCTAATTTGGGTTTTTTTTAGTTAATTTGTTATAGGTGAAAAGTGCCAACTCGACAGTCCTAGATATTGAATTCCTCTATAAACAGATATAGTAGGGGCAGGGCAGGGCAGACCTCCTGCATATCATGATATATAGGATCACAGTCCTCTTTAAACAGAAAACAGTGATAACTATGGACAGCCAGCAGGCTTCCACACAGCTTGAGTTCCATCTTTGTCTCCCTTGTTTACCAGGGACAACATTCTGTCTGGAATGCTGTACAGCACACAGAGACATCTAATGGCTGAATAACATACTGCAAGTAAAATTACACTGCATATCATCCTGTCAATGTACCTTAATGATGACCTGGATCAACCACTTTTATAGGAGAGAATGGCAATCAGTCTCTTTGGCCAGTTTAATTCTTGGCCTCTTGACTGAAAGTGCCAGTAAGGTGAGAGCCACTTAGTACCAGTGGAGATGATGCATTTTATGACTAATTAACTTTTTCATTGGTCACAGATGAATTTGAACCACACACCTGGAGATGCTTCTAAACTTTGCAGTGAGTTCAGACCAAATCCCTGATGCAAAGAACTTACATTTTAACTGTGACCTTAATGTCTGTCTACAGGGAACCACCAATTCATTTGGTCGTGGGTCTGGCCCAGCAGCATGTCCCATGCAGGTTGGGAGGTGAATTCTATTTTTTTCAAGTCCCGTGTGGTTCCCCGTGCAAAGCCCATTTGCTGTGTCTTTGTGCTGGGGTATCTATGTGTGTGTGTTCCACACACTGACTGCACAAATGCTGAAGCAAAGGGCAGTGCTCTTCTGTATTCAACTGTAATGTTTCATTTTGCGCCTAAAATTGAATAAATGAAAGCTAGGAGGGGCGGGGGGGGGGGGAACGAGCACAGGACAGATAAAAGGAATTTCACTTTACAAATATGTAAATGTCTCAAACGTGCCTTTGGCATGTTGCAGCAGACAGCTTAAGCCGAGAGAAAATTCTTTGGCAGTGACATCAATTCAACAGTAAGTAATGCATTTTCTAGCACTGAGATTCGATTTAAGGTCTCTCTCCACTGAGTGGAATGATTGAACGGTATATTAAAACATCAGCAAATTAAGCTCCTTTTGCTAAGGTCCTGTCTGTTCATAATTTGAAAGTTTCTTTTATTTTGCGTTTAAACGCTGGTTCCTTCCCAAATCCACAAGTCTGATAGAACCCACTGGTTTAAAGTTTAATCTCGGGCTCTCATTGGAAATAGCCACCACTTGTGCTTTAGAAAGTGAGTTAAGGCTCAGTCCTATTAGGGTATTTAGGCCCAGATCCTCAAAAGGTATTAAAGTGATTAACTTTCACTGATTTCAGTGGGAGTTAGACAGCTACCTTTGAGGATCTACGCCTAAATGGCTCCTGCAAAGCGCTGAGCTTCCATATTGGGAGGTAATCGGCACCTTACAGGATCGGGGTCTTATATTTGGATCAAGCAGAAGTCTCATATGGACTGGATTCCAGAGCATTAAATTAAGAAAAGGACAGTTTAGTCTAAGAATCTCTGTGAACTTCCTACAATGAGAGATATTAGGAAGAGGAGTGGAGGCAGCCCCATCACGCAACACATTTAAAACTAGCCCGGACATTAGGGCACAATCCTAGACTAGCTGGGGTAGAGGCTAAAAGATTTTTCTCAACAAGGAAGCTGGGAATGACTGAGTCAGGTAGAACAGTGCCGGATGGGCTCAACTTTGGTGATGCCCCAATCTGTGCCCACGCAGAGGACTAGTTGTCTAAAAGTAGAGTAAATGAGATAATTAACTCTGTCTCTCCAAATCGAAATAAGGGGGGCAGATTATCAGCTGGTGTAAATTTTCATAGCTTCATTGAACACAGTGCAGCTATGATAATTTATGTCACATGAAGATCTGCCCCATGATAGCTAAGTGCCACAAGAAATTGGAAGACTCCAAAATAAGAATCCTGAAGAAGAGCTCTGCATAGCTAGAAAATGTCTCTCTCTCACCAACAGAAGATGGTCCAATAAAAGATATTGCCTCCCCCACCTTGTGTGTCTAATGCCTGTGGGTCTCAAGGCTACACCACCACTGCAGATCTAAAATAAATAGCATCTCCCCAGGTTACATGGGTGGATGAAGGTGCCAGGATTTTATTTTTTGGGTGTTGTTCCTGGAATTACATCTCAGTCTGAACACCACTAATCAGATCTCTTTCAGCAAGAATTTCCACACCCTGGGTCCCACTTCTGAGAACACTCTGCCCCAGCACCTAATAGTCTGTGAAGTACAGCTGACTTGGAAGATAGATCAGGCTGATGAGGACCCAGAGACAGCCCAGTCCTGTAAATGTTTTGTAGATTAGGACCAAGACTCTGAATTTCATTCAAAAGTGAATAGGGAGGCAGCAGAGTTCACAACCTGTGGGTGTGACATGTTTACATTGACCTTTGCTCTGCTGCAGGCTGCACCAGCTTCAACCATCCCATGGCAAATGAAGTCAGTCCCAGACAGAGTGAGTTGCAATGTCTCACCTGGAGAAGGCTAAAACATAGATCACCATGGCCAGGCCTCATCCTGGAAGAAAGGGCTGAGATTCCTAGCCAGTTGAAGATGGAAGAAGGCAATCCACTTATTTAATCCTGCATTACGAGAGGCAAGGTGTGTGGGGTTTGGATCAGATGACCATTGGAGTCCTTTCCAGCCCTACATTTCTGTGATTACACATCTCTGTGGCAATCTGCCTGTCCATTAGTGTTTTAACTAACTGACAGAAATCAGACATGGTTTCTGAAGGTCAGAAGCACATTAGCTTGAGCTGAGTGATCCCATTCAGTTGAAATTAGGATGGGAGGAACGGACCCAAACTTTTCTGCAAATCTTAAAGCAAACAGAATGTTTTCTTTAAAGACGGATAAATGTTTGGATTCCAAATGTTTGTGAAGAGTGAAGGAGACACAGTTTAAGCCGGATGGAAAGTAAATTGTGGTTTGCTTCTCTGTGCATGTTTTTAACCTTGACAGATGGGCTGAAGTGTATTTTTCATGTGAGTTCCAGAAGGGAGAAGTTATAGAAGCTGCTGGAGAATTTATTGCTCCCAGTCTTCAACTCCTTGCTGTGAAGTGTAGTTATAAATAAAGTTTAAGTTGGCATTTCTGAACCACTTCCTGCTGCTCAAGGGTGCAGATTTGGTGGAAAGCGGTGTCAGAAAATCTCATCCCTTGCCCAAAGTCAGAGCTGATAGGCTTTGGGAGACAGGTCTGGGTGGGAGCTGAAGGGATGGAGTCATCCCCCACTATGGATCCAAGCTGCAAAGCAGTTGATTAGCTGCTAGAGAAGTTTCCAGGCAGTAGTGGAGGCTAAAGTCTGCCATGTGTCTCCCCTAAATTGTGATTTTGGCTGGCAGACTCCTTAGCCATGCACCTCCCCTGAGCAGCCATTAAAATGCCCTCCTATGCTGCCATGAGTCACCACAATACACTGTAGCACATGGTCTTCCCGTGGCCTTCCTAAACCGTTGTCAACTGGTGCCACAGTGGTTTTCCTGCTGCTTCTGGGGCCTTGTGTGTCCTGGCACGCTAAGACTAGAGATGCAAGGTTTCAGACTAAGTGAAAGCTTCATAGCAAATTACAAGCAGATGAAATTTAGGGGTTCTTTAGAGACACTGGATTATTCCAGGGGGTTGATAACAGCAATACAGGTCCTCTAGTTCCTTGATTCTATTCCAGGCTCTTATAGCACAGGGATTATGAGTAATTCCCAATTTAAGGGAGTCCAATGGCTTAGTGGTCTCAGTCCATTTCCCAGTGGTTCGGTGTACTCATCACAAAACCCAGCCCTAAAACTGGCACCATGGTGGTCCATCTCAGTGGAGAGGTCAAGAACTGACATGACTCTTCTAGACATGGTCCCTCCCATTCAGGATTGAGACATCAATAGGGCAGTGTGTAGAGAAAACTTCCATTGCTGCTACCCAAACTGTCACCTGTTCTATAGATAAACAGAGGACTCCAATCTTCAGAGATATCTACACAGCATCTTTAATCAGCACTACATCTACTCACACACAACAGAATTTAGGAGGGTTGGTTCTATCTCTGGATTCTCATTTCTCAGTCTCACACACAGCATCCCTGCAAGGAACTGGTCTAGGAGTGTAAGTGTCTTAGCTATGGTTGTTTATGCTCTTTTGCCAACAGGAAAAGAAAGCTTTTGGTGGTTGTAATGTCAAAGATGTCACATTTGCATGCTGTGCCAGATCCTCGCTTGACAAACGGGGAAACCAAGGAACAGAGAAACAGCATTCGCCAAGTTTGCACAGGTAACCCAGGAATAAAACCCAGGCCTCTGGACTCCTAGCCCAATGCCTTATTCACTAAAACCAGGCCACCTCCCAGAAAATCAAAGCCCAAGAAATGGAATTGCCAAAAAATTGTACAATAATACTGCTTGGATTAGATCAAATTCAAATCAGCTACAGAAGAAAACTCCTTTTAGAAATCAACTACCTCTAAATAATTCAGCTCCCCTAATGCAAACCATTTTTCTGCCTTATTCCTGAACTAGCTAAAATTCTTATCAGTGTTTTATACAATCATTTCAAAAGGAGAGGGAAAAAAGTTACTTAAAAAGAAATTCAAAGGCTCCAACATATGTTCTTGGCTGGTAGAATTCAAGATGAGGGTTTTAAACCTCCCGTGAGAGTTCCCTTTCACAGCTCTCCCCTAATCCTCTGGAAATCGCCTGTTCTCTACAGCTGTTGGTTATCCAGATAAACTATTTGTTCAATTATTCTTGGCCTAGATGACGCGGCCTACCTCAAAGGCTCTCGGCTTCATAGCTCGCCTACTTCAATAGCCCCAGCCCCTCACAGAACAGCCTAGAGGAGACTGGGGCCTGTTTGAAGCCCACTGTGTTCCTTACAAGACTCCCCCCCCCCATCACCCCCAAGGCTTTTAATCTCTACAAGGATAGCACTGAGGTGTCTGAAGCTCCCTCATGGTGGAGGGCTGGGGCGGGAGGGAACCGTTGTGGTGTCGGAGTGCCTGGGTGATAAAATAATTACAAATGAAAGAGAGATTAGCAGACGCTGTTGGGACAAATGCTTCCAAAATGGTTTCTGAAGTGCTGGCGGTTCCTTCTAACAGGAGAAGTCAGCTGCAGCTGCTGTCTCCATAGCAATCCAAAGAAATACAGGCCCCACTGGGAGCCTGTTATGAAAATGAGAGACCCGACAAACAACTACTCAGGGGGAAGAGATGACAGACCGGGTCAGCTTTGCATCATATAAATGGACTGGTAATTAACACAATTTTTTTTCACATTTGTCTTTCCCCCACAACTTGGCTTTTGCAGAAACATTAAAACCTGACTAATAAATGGCTTACAGCTGTTGAAAGATGAATCCTGCCTGGCTCCGGCTCCAGGGATCACTGGGTTGATCTTCCAAGGGTCCCAGTGTCAAGCTCTTCTCAGACAGACACCACCTTTCCCTAGCTACAATTTCCCTGATGGGCTGCCATCATTTCTCCCCAGTTAGGCCTCACTGTGATTTCCAAAGGCCCCCCATTCTGAAAAAGTGCAAGGATAATGCCTGGACGATAGAGATGTCAGGACTGTACATAGAACATGCAAAAGTGTCCTTGATTATGCATAGTCCTTGCATAAAACCCTGAATGAGTTGATCCTTGCATCCCATATGCATGTTCCTTTCATTTTTGCCAGTATGAGTCTCAAGTTTTTGCATTAAGTTCAGGCTTGTGGCACCGTACTGACGGCGAGGAGTCAGTCTTGGTGCATGACTTTAAAAAGCTCGAACTGAAATGTTACAAGCAAATGAAAAAAATGCCTCCTCTGTTTATTTATAGCTATGAGGTAAACAATTACTGGGTGTTGTGAAAGGTGACAATCCCCAGCTCCGGTCAGGCTGTCCAGGGCAACATATTTTATTGAGGTTGAGCGTTAAATATAGTGCCTAATGTTTTTTGGATTACTCTGAGGCATAAGAAATGCATGGACGAGTGGCTGGTCTCCTGTGCTGGTTGAATTAGGGGCTAGTCCGCAGAGATGGGATGCATTTGGGATGTGGGTACAAAGCTGCCAGGCTGGGGTATGCTGCTGGCAATAGGTGGGAGGCTAAACAGATGCAGTATTGGAACAACTGCAGCCTAGGTGTGAAGTGGTGGCTCAGAGAGAAAATGTGAACAATGGAATCATAAAGATGCAGGATTGGAAGGGACCTCAAGAGGTTATCTCGTCCATCCTGCCCATTCTGAGGCAGCACCAAGTATGCCTAGAGCATCCCTGACAGGTGTTTGTCTAACCAGTTCCTAAAAACTTCCACGGATGGGGATTCCACAAACTCCCTAGCTAACATGTTCCAGTTGAAAGATTTTCCTAATATCCAATCTAAATCTCCCTTGCTGCAATGAATGAACCTCAGACGGTTCAGCAAATGAGTCCAGAAAAGTACCCAACATTTCAGATCTCTTTGTTGTTGTTATTTATTTTGTATTATGGTAGCCCATAGGGCCCCATGTCTTGGCTCAGGGCCCCATTGTGCTAGGTGCTGAGCAAACACAGAACTAAAAGATGGTCCCTGCCCCAAAAGAGATCTGTCCTGGGGTCTATATACCCCTTGCTTGCTCGGCGGCCAAAGGACTAACAAAGCAGATGCCTGGATGCTCAGCCAGAGTCGATTGGCAACCCCACAGCAGTGGTGAGGATAAAAGGGGTGCAAGGCAGGAGGGCGGGGCACCTGCCAGAGAGACTGAGGGACTTCAGGTTGAGGATCCCTCCAGCAAGCTGGTGAAAAGCTGCCAAGCCAGCCAACCCAGCAAAGGAAGGGGAAAGGAGAAGAAGCTGGGGAGACTACACAGAGGTAGGAAGTAGCTCAAGGAACAGCAAGGGTTGGAGAAACACTGGTTCTGGCTGCCCATACAAGAGCCCTGAGCTGGAACCCAGTCTCATGGGTGGACCTGAGTTCCCCTACATACTCCAGCCAGTGGGCTCTTAGACAGGACTCTCATTAACCCTGGAGAACTCGGGCTGATTAGCCCCTAAAGCTTCCCCATTACCCTAGAAGAGACAGACTATTGAGGACCAGGCCAAAAGGGGACCAGGGGGGTCTGTCCTTGACATGGACTTGGCAAAGCAGAGTTGGGTATGATGGCATAAGGGAGGACAAAACCAGACTGGTGTAGCTCCCTGCCCCTCCACAAGAGGGTGCTAAAAGATAAGGAGCCTTTATTACAAGATCACAGTCCAAGACAAGAGACAACAGGTTCATACAACAGACAGAAATAGCACAAGAATATGACACAGCACTGGTCTGACTGTCTAACCCATAAAGTGCTCAGTCACCTTGCTACCCAGGTGATAATTCATGCCTGGCCTAACCCTCACTGGAACTGTCAAGAGAACAGGCTCTCTCATGAGATTTCCTTCCAGTATGTCCTGCTCTCTGTTGAGCCAGATGCAGCACCAACAGCCTCTCCTGATCTTCTGAGTCTGATGCCCAAGAGCAGCTGTTGGTGCAGAGTCAAGCAGAGGAAAAATCCAGACCTTTTCAAATTTGGGGCGGGGCAGGAGTAGGGTGCAAAATGTGTGGGGCGGGGGGAGCTGGAGGAGGGGTTTTGGCTTGAATTTTGGATGATCTTTGGATTATTCTTAACTGGTCTGATTTGGTTAATCTTTTTTCTAATTACCAGCTGAAAAGAAGAAATTTTCAGAAGGCAGGTCAGCAGATGCAACATGAAAATACAAAGTATCGAATACCCAAACTATGGGCTAAAGTCCAGATCCAACCCCTCCCATCCAAATGTCTGGGAGCAATTCAGATCTGGATCTGAACTTTGAGACACTCGCCGGCAGTTCTGCCCCTGCTTTGTGTGAGGAGGAGAAGAAGACGACATCTCCTGTATAGACAGAGTCCCCCCATGCTGCAATAATACATGCGAGTTGGGGTTGTCCTTGTGTGCACGCCCTTTCTGACTGCAGAACCGTTAAGGTTACTTTTCACAGCAAGACAATGGGAAACAGGCCCCTACCCCAGTCCCTTAACCCTGCCCCTAAGAGAGACCCTGATCCCTGACTGATTCCAAGTCTCCATGCAGCATTTTCAAAATACCCCTGGACACGGTTTGTGGAGCCAGGTGAACAAAGTCCATAGATGGTACAGTAGCCATGCTGCAGATCCCATTTCACTGCCCCCCGCAGGGCCTGATAGCACCACGGCCTATTTGAAACATCCCCCAGCACCTCCTCTCCTATCCCACTTTCCAACACGTCCTGCTCCTCTGTGTGCAATTAAAATAAAGCAAAACTCACTCATGCCAAGTTTGTGGCATTTGCTGATGGGAGAGCAGGAATCAGATCAGACAGAGTCAGCTGACGCCACTCTGTCGCATGCTGGGGATAGCTCCCAGGCTTGCTGTGCAGGGCTCCACCTGGCAAGCTGAGTTACTGAGTACTCAACTCTCTGTGACCTCTGCAAAGCACAAAAATATTCAGAGAACCTCTCGCTTGTAAGTAATTGGAAGATCGCTTTGTCTTTAGCAGGCATGTATATCCCCACCTTCCACTCCAAACACACACACATTCCAAAGCTCCTGGTGACCACCTCCTAGTCTAGTACCCTGCCCTGGGCTTTGCTTACTTTCTGTTCCCCAAGCGGGATCCAGTGATACTTAAAATCGGAGGAAAAGACTTGAAAAGGGAAGGAGGGAAGGGAAGGAATACCAATGCGTTTCTCTTTAGGCAAAAGACTGAAGGAATTATAGCTGAGATTATCAGGGATGCCTAAAGGATTTTGAGGCCCACTCAAATGAATGGGAGTCAGGCCTCTAAATTGCCCATAAGGCTTTGACAATATCAGCCTACAGACGTAAAGGGGTTTTTTATTTATAGTATACGCCATGTTCCTGGAAAGATGCATAACCGTGAAAGACAAGGGCTCATATTCCCATCTCACTTCCACCAGGGTAACTCTACTAGATAACATTTTCAAAGGTGCTTAAATGACTTACATGCTTTTGAAAATTTTACTCACTGACTTCACTAATGGTGCTCTGGATTCACACCAGGTGTAGAGAGAGCAGAATCTGGCCCATTGTTATTAAAAACCATTGCTAAAATTGATTTGAAGATGCCCCCATTTCAGGCAACAATCTACATGTGCTCATCCCCCTTTCAGCCCTCTCTGAGTTGTGTCCGTGTGAATCCAGAGTAAACCCCACTGACTGGTAAAGTTTTCAAAAGTGCCTGTGTGACTGAAGGCTTGTCTACATGGGACATTACTATGCAACAAGCTGGTGTGTTGTAGATTCACACGCAGGCTTGCCATGCACTAACATCCCATATAGACAAGCCTTTAGAAGCCAAGTCCCATTTTCCAGAAGTGACTGAGGCACTTGCGTCTAATTCGCATTGCAAGTCAATCTTTGCGTGCAGCTGCACAAACACCTGACTAGGGTTGTGCAGTAACAGACTGCGCTAGGATCAAGGAAGATGACCAGCCCAGCTATAGAAATGTTGCTCATGGCCATTCCTGAAGAGAAGGCCATGGCTGCTTGGGGAGGAGGAAGAGTTAAACCGTGGGTATTTTCAAAAGGGAGAGACAGAGCTGCTGGCTCTCTGTGGCCCTGAAGCAGGGCCGGCTCCAGACCCCAGCACGCCAAGCAGGCGCGTGGAGCAGCATTGTCGGGGCAGGGCGGCATTTGGCTCCGGCGGACCTTCCGCAGTCATGCCTGAGGGAGGTCCACCAGAGCCCCAGGACGAGCGGACCTGCCGCAGGCATGACTGCGGAGGGTCCCCTCTTCCCGCGGCTCCGCTTGAGCTCCCGCAGGCATGATTGCGGCGGGTGCGCTGGTCCCGCGGCTCGGACGGAGCTCCCGCAGGCATGCCTGCGGATGCTCCACCAGAGCCGCGGGACCACAGACACTTCTGCCCCGGCCGCGGGACCGGGGAAGGGTGGCGCAGTGCGCCGCCCTGCTTGGGGCGGCGTAATTTCTAGAGCCGCCCCTGCCCTGAAGTACCCTCACTGCTCTGTCTAGGCTCAGCCAGGGAAGTCATAGAACCAGTCAGATTTTTTAAGGTCAGAAGGCACCATTAGCTCATCCACTCTGTCCTTCTGTATAACACGGGCCAGAGAATTTCCTCTCTTTATTGAGCCCAATAACTTGTGTTCGGCTAAAGCATCTTCCAGAAAGGCCTCCACTCTTAATTTAAAGTTATCTGGTCCTAGGTAGAGCTGGTCAAAAAATGGTAAGTATGTCTCATGAAGAATTCATTAGTTTCATTAATTCTTGGATGTTAGAGACCACCTACTAGATCCCTGGCCAATACAGGACTTTTCCTCCCCTCTCACACCTGCTTCACCTCCAAATCTGACCGTCATGATGCAGCAAAATGGTGGCTTGAGGCAATGTGCTGCTAACTTGATAAAGGGCCTTTGGTCTTTCTCTCCAGTTAAACTCTTACCTTGAAAGCTAGTGAAGTGAAACTGGGGGTTCACTTTCTCTTTCCTCTTACGTGTCCAGGGTATCTTGACAGGAGGAGGTGGAGGTCAGAGCCCAAGTGAATATGTCTGTAGGGGGCTCCCATGGGCTGAGGGAGACTTTCCTAAGGATGTCTCCTTCCAGTGATGTCCTGTCCCCTTACAATAAGTCCCTCCCCTACCTACATTCGCACTACAGTGTGGGGTCTTCACTGCTTTGAGCTACCCTATTTTAAACAGGGGCTCCCAGGCATGCAGTGTTGTCTAGTGGATGGATCACTGTTCAGGAAGCCTGGGTTCTAGTCCCAGCTCTGACACTGACTTGCTGGATGAATTTGGGAAGGTCATTTCATTTCTTTGTCTATTTAGAGTGGAAGCTCTTTGGGATAGGGGCTCTCTTTTCCTATCTGTACAATGCCTAGCACCATGGGGCCCTGATCTGAGTTGGCACTATTGTTATACAAATAATTAATTAATTACAATAATAATAATCAGATCCCTTGGGGGACTATACCACTGCCTAACAGATCTCCTCATTAGGAAACCTGCTCTGATGACTGGCCTACAATTCCCTGTGCATAACTTCATCCCATTACTCCTCATTAACCCTGGCTCCTTCCTTGGTGTTTATATACTCCAAATAGTTGCAGATGGTTTTGATACTCTATCTCCCTTACAGACATTGTTTAGCTAAATTCATCCCCCTGTGTTAATCCACTGAAGTCAATGGAGTTACTCCAGTGATTAATTTGTCCCAGTAGGGCCAAAGCCTGCTCTTACATTCTGTGCAATTCCATTGATGTCAAATCAGCCAATTTCTCAGTTACACACGTGAATCTGGAACTAGGGCAGTTGCTTTGGACTTAAACCAGAGTCACTGAGAATAGAATTTGTCCATATTGAATTAAACAATGTTGCAGCTTGACTTCTGTGTTGTGTGTGTCTCTTTAAATTTTGAGCAGGAAGTTAATGGACACTTTCTCTCTACAGCTGATGACTCATTCACTGCTTTTTTTCATTTTTGCTATGGAATTATTGCTTTCTATCAGCTAGCTTCTGTAGCAATGGAAACATTCTAGTTCCTTCTTGCTTAGTTCCACGCTTCCATATCAAAGCAGTCTCTCTGCACTAGGTTCTCGCTTCCTCCAAGGGTATCTCACCAGGTTACCTGTTCTGCCTTGTACTCTCAATGATCTACTTTTTCTCTTGGTTACCTTACTTCTACCTTCACGTCTATCTGCCACTCAGACAGAGATGATCCATTGCATTGTCGTTTGGAAACCTTTAATAACTCCTCTGTGACCATCTTCTCTGCTAGTCTTGATCAAAGAAGTTTGTGGCTTCATTTCAACTTCCTTCAGTTAAATGTCTTTAAGAGAGTGTATAGGGCAAAAGGACTCTGATCAAGAACAATTGTCTCCTTCCTTACCACTGACTTTTCTTCTGCTTTCTGTAGTTGAGAGTCATCCTTCACCTGCAAATCTGCCCATAGTAATGCAGCAAATTGGTAGCTTGAGGCAATGTGCTGCTAACTTGATAAAGGCCCTTTGGTCTTTCTCTCCAGTTAAACTCTTACCATTAAAGCTAGTGAAGTGAAACTCTGTGGGTTCACTTTCTCTTTCCTCTTACATGTCCAGGTCATCTTGACAGGAGGAGGTGATCAGAGCCCAAGAGAACATGTCTGTAGGGGGCTCCCATGGGCTGAGTGAGACTTTCTTAAGGATGTCTCCTTCCAGTGGTGTCCTGTCCCCTTCCAATGAGTCCCTCCCCTAGCTACATTCACTCCTGATGCTGTGCGGCCAGCCTGTAGAGCTCAGACCCATGGTAGTAACACTTAGCTTCTGGATACAATTCAAGTTCACTGCACTAGTGGCCTGGATGGGTCTACTCTAGCAAAGGAGGGTGAGATCTTTTAAAGTCCATCCAGAAGGTGGAAAAGACATTGTCTAAAAAGATATACAGCTTGCTGGACTTTCAGCAAATGACCCAGCCACATGTGGAAACTGCAGGGAAGTGTGAATGGGCTCAGTAAAGACATTGAACCACAGTGGAAAAATTAATACTGCTACTAAGTATTGTTACTACAATCACAGGTGATCACACTGGATTAATATTGGAGAGGACAATAAGAATTTGGAAAAGACTAAATTTAACAAAACTAAGAATTTGATAAAAAGTGACAGAGTCCTGTGGCACCTTATAGACGAACAGACGTATTGGAGCATAAGCTTTCATGAGTGAATACCCACAGAAATGAGAATTTGATGGTTCCCTGAACATAAGGGACCAGATACTTCTAGACGGGGTTCTGAATTTGTCTTCCAGAAATGTTCCTCCTTTAACACAAGCATTTTTGGGGGGTGAGGGGAAGGGATATTTCCCCTTGGGGGCAGCCAGACGGTGCTCCAGGGCTGGGAGTGGCCACCCGGCACATCAGGTCTGGAGGCACTGCAGCCTCCCCCAGCAGCTGGGTCACTGGCCACCCATGATTTTGAAATGTTCTTCACAGGGAAAGTTCCTCATACGGAGCCCCTACTTTCTTCCTGTGCACTTCCCATGTCCTCGCTTAGCCTTTTAATCCCAACAAGAGTTTCTTTCTCTTGCTATTTGCGGTGCTCCTGTGAGCCTGACCCAGTCAAGCTGTCACTTCTCACCATCATGACCACAGAATCTGCGACTGGTTGGCTGAGATCTGGCTGTCGATTGGTGCTAATGAATGAGAAGCACAGAGGGTGCCTTTGAGCAATGCAGTCTTGCTAGGGATGAGTTGATGAGTAGAAAAAGGGCCTTCAGCAGTAAACCAGGGTATGTGGCACTTAAAAGTGACATCAAGGGGCTTTAACCAGCTGGTAGGCAAACCTCAGAGAGTTGGCTAAATATCCAAAACAGGCTTTGGGGGGGGGGCACACTTCTGCTAAGTCCTTGTTTGAGCCAGGATGCCAATGTAGCCAGATCAGCCTACGCTTGTGGTATTTGTTTATAGCCCTGGTGAAAACCAGTTTGCACGAGAAGGAAAACATGCATAGCAAAGCCCTCGGAAAGCAAAGGTTTGAGTTCAGTTTATTTTTACAGTGCTTCGGTTTGGCTTTTGTTTTATCCAAAGTGGTTTGCAAATTCCCTACAAGAAGGATGGCCATGTGGTAGGCTAGCCCTGAAGGAGCGCTCTAAAACCAGAGACATAACACAGTGCACGGCTAACTTGCTTCTCCATTCTGCTCCAGAAGTGGGCGCTTTTCAGTGGTGGGTGTGGAGTGAGAAGGATGCTTCCTGTATGCATAATTGATGGAGCGCTCTGGAATCATTCAGCCCGAGGGGAGCTGTTGTAGTAGGATGAGATGCCCAATTCCAGCTGTTCTCAGTGTGTATATTAGTGAAGGAAGCCAGAAATGCTTCTTATTTCTACTGCTTGTCCTCGACCTGGTTATGGTACCATCAAGTGCCAACTGAAAGGTCCCGCTCCCTCTTCCCCCCGCCCCCTGGGAAAATGGGGTTTAGACACGCACATGGAAGGAAAGGAATGCAGGAACAAGTTCAAAAAGCTACAGCCATCATCCTGGCTGTTATTAGGGATCAGCCCCTCAGTCTGCGGCCCAAGGAGCAGCTGTCAGCTTTTTGCTGGTGAAGATTAACACCCTCCTTTATTGAGATTTCACCCTGGGAGGAGTTTTCGGTCACTGCAGTACAGAGCGACTTGTGTTCCCTCAGTCGCCAAAGGGATGATCTTTCTGGGAAAGATCAAATGCACCAGCTAGCTGGAGCTAAAGGCCAGGAAGCGCTGTCCTGGCAAGGGGTCCAGGAGATACAGAGCAGGTAGAGGCAGCAGGTGTCTGTCCTGAAAACTCACCAGCTTCAAGTCTTGGTGGATCTCATCACTGGGCTCAGAATTAGATTTTAATCCATAAAGGAGAAAATCCAGCTTTTCTCTCCATGGCTGCAGAAGGTCCCTATACAGAGGAACCGCTGCTGTCCTGCTGCTTGAGGAACCAGGGAGGGCTAGCCGGAGCCACATGGGAAGTGTAAAGCTGACCTCTGCAGGGCACAGGAGTGCCAGGTGTGAATTTGCATCCTAAGGAGGAAGGATTCCTCTCCTAAGTACCCAAACCAGCTCCTCAGGCCGGGCAGAAGGGACTGGATTGGCCCTTGAACATAGGTAATGGTTGAGTTCTCCGTCCCAGTAGGATCCAGCAAACACTGGCGCTGTTTAAGGATCAGATCTTACAGAGAAGGAAGCATTTTAAAAAATCACCTCTTAATAGCTAATAGTCTGTAGCAGCAGCTCTAGCAGAGACATGATTGTGCTATCACTGTGCTTGCTAAGTCTCAGAAATGAGACATTAAACATTATGATTATTAGGGGTGAACTGAGCCTACTGAGCTTTTCTCTTCTCCTTCCAATCAAAGCTAAGACTCAGGGCCTGATCCTGCCCTGCATCCCTCTGCAAAGTGAAGTAAAGTGCTGCCAGGCTGACATTCAACGTCCTCTTTGCACAGAGGTGACAGCGACCACATGATGTGCCCATCTATTGAGATGCATGCAGGCCTCCAGTGACCTCTCTTCAGCCTGACCCAGGAGAGAATAATGCTCATGGATGCGTGAGGAAAGGTTGGTGAAACACAACTACTGCCTGTCACGGGGCACACGAGGCACACTCACCACTTGCAGCAACTCCTGCTAGCCATCTTGGGAAGTAGTTCTGCTTGACTGGGTGTCTTCCCCCATCTTGTCTCGCTCTGCTGTCCTGCTCAGTCCTGGAGCTGCAGTTTTCTCTTCTCTGGCCAGGTCACTAAGTCCTCCCTGTCTTTCCAGACCTGCTGTCCACTCCAGTGCCTTTGCTACTCCCCAGTGGTTGGTAGGGGAACCCAGGCCCATCCTCTATACTGGGTTCCAGCCCAGGGACCCTATAACAAGCAGCCGCAGTCCTACCCCTTGCTGCTGGCTCCCTGAGCTTCTTCCTACATCGCTGGCGGCTCCCAGCCTCTCTGGGTTTGCCAACCTCCAACTCCCTTCACTAGGGTGACCAGACAGCAAGTGTGAAAAATCGGGACGGGGGTGGGAGATAATAGGAGCCTATATAAGAAAAAGCCCCAAATATCAGCTTGGGTCCCTATAAAATCGGGACATCTGGTCACCCTCCCAGGGAGCCACTGCAGCCTACTTCCCTGTAGTCTTTCCCGGCAACAGCCCCTGCCTGTTCCTGCACAGGTGAGCCTGTTTCCAATCAGTGGCTTCCTAGTAGCCTCAGGCTCCCCTGCTTGCAGCCTAATTAGCTGATTGGGCCCACCTGGCCTAACTCAGCTGTGGCAGGGCTAGTGTGCGGAACACACCCCATCACACCGCTCTGGCATTTATTGGCCTGAAGTAAAATCCTGGCTCCACTGAAGTCAGTGGGAGCTTTGTCATTGACTTCAATGGGACCAGGATTTCACTCTGCCTCCAATGTACAATTAACTAGGGGCATTAACGTTATTTTTTCCCCTTCTTCTGACGCAGCAGGAGTTGGCCACTGTTGGGTCGGAATGAGGGACAAGAGGAAGCAGTTCTCTCGTGCTGTACATGGCAGGTCCACAGGAAAAGACGTGATAGTCCCAAAGGCTCAAATGAAGGAATTGGTCCCACATACTCTCAACTGGCCAGATAAGAAGACGTCACACACCCAGCACTGGTCAATTCACTCTCTGACCCAGGGGCGGCTCTAGAAAATAGGCTGCCCCAAGCAGCGCGGTGTGCTGCGCCGCCCTTCCTCGGTCCCGCGGCGGGTCCCCTCTTCCCGCGGCTCCGGTTGAGCTCCCGCGGCAGGTCCACCGGAGCCCCGGGACGAGCGGACCTCCCGCGGGCACGGCTGCGGACGGTTCGCGGGTCCGGCGGCTCCGCTTGAGCTGCCGCAGTCATGCCTGCGGGAGGTCCAGCCGAGCCGCGGGACGAGCGCCCCCTCCGCAGTCATGCCTGCGGCAGGTCCGCTCGTCCGCGGCTCCGGTGGACCTCCCGCAGGCATGACTGCGGCAGGTCCACCGGCCCAGCCTGCCGCCCCCTAGATTTGGCCGCCCTAGGCAACAGCTTGGTTTGCTGGTGCCTAGAGCCGCCCCTGCTCTGACCTGTCACACTCCTTCTCAGACATACAAGGGAGCCTGAAATGTCAGGAAAAAACCAAGTTAAGCTATTGGAAAATTTTTTAATGTTAAATATTTTTCAACATTTTTTATTCCTCAAGATGATTTTAGTGACAACTTTATTGAGCTTTTCCTTCCCAAATCAATGTCAACAATTTTTTTACTGGGTTTTCAGTAAACAAAAAAATTCAGGATTTTTATCCCCAAAGCAAAGGGTCCATTTCAGTGTATGTTTAGAATCTGCTGTAAGGTTAATAAATTACTTGGGGTCAAATTCTACTCTTAGATCCTTACAACTCCATTGTCTTTGTTGGAGTTGCATGAATCTAATTGAGAGTACAGCTGGTTTTATCACATGTAGCTAGCACCTTGCAACCCAAGGACACCAAGTCACTTTACAGCTGTGGCACTATCTTATAACATATAACCTGTAAACAGAGTGCTATGTCCTTGCAGGAACAGTGGTCTGCCCACTTGCTAAATGTTTCAAGACCAGGGTACAAAACTGCTTGCTCATCCACCAGTGAAATGCAGCCAAGCAGGGGCCAGGTAATGGCTACTCAAGGCCAACCTTACAACAAGGTTTTTAAGAGGCAATTAAGAATAACACATCCCATTGAAATGCAGGCTCCGGGCAGTAGGAGAGAAGAGCAGAATAAAGCTGAGTGATGTGCCCCGTAACCTGGCTGGGGTGAGAGCTGTGCATCTCTTTTCGGGCACTTCCCTGCCTTCTCAGCCTGGCTGCTCCCACTTCTCTAGCTGCCGGCTCCTCAGCTTTTGGGGATTGTGATGCTCTCTGTCAGGACCCTTTACTGAGGCTTGCACACTGAATCTCGTCCCATGCTCTTCATGGCTTGCTCCCCCTGGCCTGCCTCCCCTCGCTTGCCTGGCTTGGGGCACCTCCACCCCTTGCTCTGTGCGTCCACTTCCACCTTCTCCACCTTCAAAGCAGCTCAGCTGACAGCAGCATGTCTGCCCTTCTATTAAACAATTTAAGGGGTGGGAGACTATCATGTGATAAGACATTAGCCCTCCTGTTAATCGTCAGCCCCCCGCCTTCTCCTCCATCAACCTCCAGCGGGTTCCTAACAGCTGCTTCCTAACTCTCCCGAGCCCCAGGAATTGTTCTTGAAACAATACGTCAAAACACCATTAGCGTGTAGGCTCCCTCTCCTCCCCCCCCCACCCCCGTGCCGCCCCCTCCTCCCAGCGCTCCTGGCCAGGACAGGCTGGCGCTGAGGCACTTTGAAGCCTCCATTTGCGTCGGGCTCGGACAGCTGGGCCTGGCTTGAATCCCTTTGGCCCTTCGGGCTAAGCCAGCGTTTTAAAATAGTCCCCCTTTGCAGTGGTGACAACTGCGCAATTATTTTAGACACTGTTTACGGACCCGCTGGGTAACCCGAGCTCTCGGACAATGCAATGGCATGGCAGGCAGGGTCAGTAGTGAGGACGGGTTACTGTTTCTCAGCCTAATCAGCAAGCCCCTTATTTCTTAGAGGGGCAGCGATGGATGCTGTGGAAATAGAGTCATTATCGCCCTTAAGAAGCCACTAAATCTAAAGAATATAAAGGCACAGTGCTCTGTTTGCCCACCACCTTCATTTAAAAGACCTAGTGCTCCCCACCCTGACACACAGCATCTTTCTTTATGCAACTTAAAAAACACGTATTTCACTGTGTACTTTAAATTCCACCAATGTGCAAAAGCTCAGGCAGTGCCCAGAGACATGTGTGCTGACTGGAAAATAAACAAATAATATAAATGTTGGGCCCAGTCGAGTAGACAAAACTCCCATTGACTTGGTGGTGGATTGGATCTGGGTTTTGTTAAGTTGCTGCATCCTGGCTCTTTGGAGCCTGTGCAGAGGCTGAAGCTGAAAAGTTTGCATCTGATTCATAATTTCCATCAGAGGACAGTCTGGTTGAGTCCTTTACAGAGCCCATGCTGCTAAATCTGGCCGTACCATCAATTTCTCCAAAGGAAAGTTTGGATCTGATGTTCTGGTTCTGACTTATCCATATCAGGCACCTGAATATCCCAGCATTCAAGGAAATGCACATGATGTTCAGGTGTATTTATACCATGGGCATTTTCATTCTTACACATATAGAAGAATTAGAACTTCATGTAGAAACCCTTGTTTAAAAAAATAGCATTGTATGTGAGAAATCGGAAGAAGGGAGCATACATAATAAGCCACATAGCTGTGGGGAGTGATCTGGTATTTGTTTAAGAAGAGGTTTCTTAGTAGCAGCCGTGTTAGTCTGTATCCACAAAAAGAACAAGAGCACTTGTGGCACCTTAGAGACTAACACATTTATTTGAGCATAAGCTTTCATGGGCTACAGTATCACAGAAGCAGGTGGTCAGAGATGTAGCTCCCTACTAGAAGCCAAAGGCCTAAATTGGATAGAACTCTGCTACATCTTACTTTGTGGATAGATGTCATTGTTCATCTAGCCAATCCCTGACTGGATATAGATATGCTGATGTCCAGCAAACGGCAACTCCTCTCTCTGTGCCACCAGTAATGCAGCGTATGTGATCCTGCACTACAGCAGGTTAAAAGCTGTTAATATTTCCAAAGGCCCTGCTGCTGCAAGCACTAATGTGGTGTGTGGCACAAAGTGTAACCGTGTCGCCTTCAGCACAAGTGTGAGCAGAATCGATGTGTAGGCACGGTGAAGGTTAAGTGGTATGTGAATGCCCTCGGCACTGAGGAGTCATAAGTCTCAAGCAGAGCTGGTTGGAACATTTTCAACCAAATTACTTGATGTTGAAGCTGGCATATTTTGCGGAGATATGTCAGCTTTGATGAACTTTTCCCCGGGAAGGTTTCTGGTGGAGAGACATTCTCTCACACTTTATAGCCCACTGGACAGGGATGTGGGGAATCCAGCTGCAAGTCTCTGCCCTGATGGGTTCAGTGATCTTGGATGAAAAACACTGCTCTGAATCAGGCACAGATTTGCAGCTGTGTCCCTCACATCCCATGCCAGTGGTAGGAAAAATTATCTGAAAGGGGCTTTTCATTGGAATAACTGGCCAGATTCTGATCTCAGACCAGTGGTAAACCCAGAGTAGCTAAGATCAGGCTCTAGCCCCAATATCTGTCTATTCCCCAGCCCCGGTATTCACATCATCAGCACAAGCCCATTGCGATGTTGGCAGCCTGCTTTGATGCCACAGACGGCTAGGGTATTTTTGTAACCCCACAGCACCATCTAGTGATCGTAACTTGGCACTAACATAGCTAAATTCACTTTCAATCCCACCAACCCACACATGCTCTCCTCCAAACACAGACTGCAAATACACCCTCAGCTCAAATCGGTGTGTTAAACGCTGACTAGACGGCTGGCTTTGGGAGCAGCAGCCCAAGGCAGATGAAATAAACTGCTTTTTCTTATCCCTCCTAGGAGGGTGGTGAAGCACTGGAATGGGTTACCTAGGGAGGTGGTGGAATCTCCTTCCTTAGAGGTTTTTAAGGCCAGGCTTGACAAAGCCCTGGCTGGGATGATTTAGTTGGGTGTGGTCCTGCTTTGAGCAGGGGGTTGGACTAGATGACCTCCTGAGGTCCCTTCCAACCCTGATATTCTATGATTCTATAGGGATCTGCTGTGCTCCATCCCTAGAATAGCATGTTCATTTATTTGCTTCACATGATAAGAAGGGGAGGGAGTTCAGATTAGATTCCACCAAGAGGGAATGAAGATACCAACTGGCAGTAGGAAGCTAGGAAGACAGGGAAAGCATCTGAAAGCAAGAGAGAGAGAGAGAGAGAGAGAGAAAATCCACATCCACATCACCCCTCAAAGTAACTAAAGAGGGGCACATGAAAAACTCACAACTTTCCCTTCTCACAGCCACTTTCATTCCAGGAAGGGTTAGGAACTAAATTTGTAATACAGGTTGTTTATGAAGGGCCACATCCTTTGGGATCAGCAAACTTCCAGACAAACTTTGCCTTCTTTGTAAGCCAAGGTCCTGCCAAACCGCAAGAACCGTAACGCGTAATGGGATTATGAAATGGACATTCCTCTTCCTTGCCACAGAGCTGTGCCCTGGCTCCACTCATTGCTTTGCCGAGAACCAGGACCGGCTCTAGGCACCAGCAAACCAAGCACGTGCTTGGGGCGGCACAATTCCAGGGGCAGCATTGCGGGTGGTTTTCTTTTTTCTTCGGCAGTTGTGCTTTTTTGTTGTTGCTTGGGGCGGCAAAAAACCTAGAGCCGGCCCTGCTGAGAACCACTGCTGAGAGTGTAGGGGTGGTAATGCCTGCCTGTAGGAAAGTGCAGGGAGATAAAAAACCACAACCCAGTGGGGTTTGTCCTTCCTAGCTTTCAAACCCAAGCTCATTTATCCAGCAAAAGGGTTGGAGCTTTTCCATTTGGTACCCAGTAATAAATAAATAAATAAATACAATTAAAACAAAGCACTTTGCCCTACGGTAGAACCTTATAGCTGGGAGTATTTAGCTACCTCTTAGGGGCTGTGAAGTTTGACTGATGTTTAGGGACTGAGTTGCTCAGCTGGAAAGTGCAGCAATCTTACAAAGTAGTATCTCATTAGCATAGTCACGCCTATGCAAGTAACATACCACCTACCACTTCTCTGTACCCAGCAAGATTACTTCTTCCCATGAGGCCTCAGTCTTACTGGGGACTTAGGTGCGAGGGCAGTACAAATACCCGCTAATCAGACTCACCGAAGAATCTCATTGCTTAACATGCATATTTATAGCAAGTGACTAGGTAAACTCACAACTCTCATTTGAGCTGTGCAAAGGAAAAAATCACCAGCAAAATAAAAAAACATTTTAACCCAATTTGCAAAAAAGCAAACGACTGAGTGTTTTCATGTTTAAATGTTCACTTGGGCACAAGGCTGTTTTCCTCCCCCCCCCCCGTCCTCCTTAGCAGAAAGATGATGCAAGGCCCAGATCATAAAGAAACACACTCCTCTTTCTTTTGTGGGGGACTAATATAGACCCCAGAAGGGCAAGCATTGAGCCCAGCCCTGGCAGCCAAGAGGGATCCTCAACCCTGCTCCAGCCTTTCTACACAATGTAAAAGGGGCAGAGTGACATAAAGAGACTTTAGAAGCCCTGTATCCAGCCAGGATAGGATTCTCCCAGTCCAGGCACCCTGCAGGACAGCCATAAGGCTGGCTCCCAAGGGCCTCTCACTAGGGCCGCTACAGGAGGTGTACATTGCAAAGATTCCAGGCAGTGCTAAAGCCCATAGGGCAGGCCAAGGAGGCTTGTGTAATTTAAGACTGGGCTGTCTAATCAGGATATACAGGTGGCTTAAAGCCATCTTGTGCCCCCCTGGGCTCGGTGTTCTGGGCGTCACCTCTTAGGGTACGTCTACACTGCCATTTAAAACCCAGTTTTGCAGACTCAGGCTCATGCAACAGTGCTAGAATCAGCAGTGTAGATGCTGGGGCTTGGGCTGCCACATAGGCTCTGAAACTCACTCCTCAGGCTTCAGCGCCCAGTGTCTACATTACTGTTTTAGTGCCATATCATGACCCCAAGTCTGTAGACCCAGGCTCTGAGACTCTTTGCTGTGGATTTTAAATCACAGTTGTCGACATACGGTCAGAGGCCCAGCACAGAATCTCACTTCTGGTTTCTATCAGGTCCAAGTAGCATTGCCTTCTCCCAGCATCCAAACATCCTGGGTCAGGCTCCCCACTCCTGGATTCATGGGATTGGCTTAAAAATCTTGAGATTTTAAAAGGAGTTCACATTTGGAGTGCTCTTTATTTGCCTGCTGTGGTTACGAGGCGTTAGGTTTGCATGTTTTCAAAGCTTTTCTCTGCAACAGCTAGAAGCTTATGGGTTTTTTTTTTTAAAGAAAGAAAGAAAGAAAGAAAGAAAGAAAGAAAGAAAGAAAGAAAGAAAGAAAGAAAGAAGAGATTCTGCAGTCACCTGACTCCAGGAACTGGGATTTTTTAAAAAGGCACCAAATAATGGAAGACTCAGTCTAAGACAGTCGGAACTGGCACCACCACCCGACTCTGAAGGAAATTGTTTTCCTTTCCTATTTAGCTTGCGTGATTTTCCCATGAGACAAATACAAAGCTTCAGACGAAGTATCTAGACTGCAAGATCTTTGTGCATGAGACCATCTTTTTGTTCTGTATTTGTACAGCACCTAGCACAATGGGGTCCTGAGCCCTGAGTGGGGATTGTAGGCGCTACCACAATACAAATAATAGCAAAACTGGAACTCTGCAATGAGAATTCTAAGCCTCATATCCCTGATACTTAGTATAAGTTTCTAACATCAGTAGACAGGAGCCATGAGCAGCTGTGAACAGAGAAATCCAGACACTACCCACTGAGCAGGTTTAATTTAACTTTCTGTTGGACATAAGAACCCTGGATGAGACAGTGACTTTGATATGCCCTCTCGCTTTGGATTTTTAATTGGACTATCAAAAATATTAATGGACCATCTGGAAACATTATAAACACTTTTACAGATTAATGATACAGAGAAGAGTATGCTTAAAATGAATTCTCCACCCAACTGATCTTCAACAAAACTCGGCTTTGCAGACCTCACAAAGATGCTTGAGGATTTTCAGGCCACCCCATCAATCACTTAAGGTTCTTAGCCTCATCCATAGAGACCTCGGGAGGCCTGAGATCTTGGGAACTGTCTTGTAGAGTCAGAATGTCATTTTTCAGCTGTACTCATCCTAAAGGAAAGGACAAGGTTTCCACAGCAGTGGGAGAAAATGGATGTCATTTTGGTTCCCACTGGTTAAAATATGGTAAAGAATTTTTGTGGAAAGTTTTGAAGTTGGTTCTGTTCCATGGGGAGCAGGGGCATTTGTTTATTTAAAACATTTCAAGACATTTCAATAAAATGTTTGACATTTGGGGTTTAATTCCCCCCTTATTTTTTGTTCCCTTCTCCCTCTTTTTCCATTTTTACCACTAACAAAGGTGAAAAGCGGCAAACAAAAATGTTTCCTTTTTTCATTTTGTTGAAGGATAGAAAAATTTGGAAGAAGAGAGAAAATTATTTTTAAAAAGGCCTTTTTTAACCAACTGGCACCCTTTCCCCATATACACACCTTCATTTGAGAATTTCAGTCAGCTCTAATTTTGATTTATCTACCCGAAATCTGGGTCTTGTCTAAACCTGACTTTTACACAGCATCTAAGGCCTGTTGGGGAAAACTGAAGACAATCCTGCTATTCTGTTTCTCTGATTACCATGTTGTTTAGTACTAAGGACATGTTTGAAACTGGAATTTTTATCCTTCAAGAGTTCATCTGCTTGGCTGCCCTCAGATATCACTGTAGTCGTATCACCCCTGCTTGCTAAACAAAGGAATTTTTATGTCACAGAAATCTAACTTTGGAACAGGCAGATTGTAACAAAAATAAATGTGATGTAGAGTTACATAAAAACAGGATTAAAGAAGTGACTGGAAATAGAGAATCAAGTGTGTCTGGTTCAAAGTTTCCCGATGGCATGACAACTACACTTTAAAATATGTTTGCAGTCGAGAATACAATAGATACTTTCTTGCTCAACAGAACTGCTCATTGTATCTATTAACTTCACTGCACAAAACAATGCCTGTTAGCACTGCAGTTCCAAAGCAGCCATGGGTGGGCGAGTTGCATTCTATTCTGCCTCCATCCTCAACACTAATATCTTCTAAGTCCTACTTGCAGAATCCTTATTGCTGCTGGTGAAGTAAGTTCTTTCCCTAGAGTGTGTCAAATTCAAGGACTTTCTTCCTATCTTCAAGACATTCAATGGTCTGGACCCAGGACACCTGGAAAGTCATGTAAAACTCTGGAAATGGTCAAGAACTCAGCTCCTCTGGTTCAATAGAACTATTTATTGCAAAGGAGATTTTTTTTGTGGAGGAGGCAAAGGCATTTTGGAAACCAATTCCAGATAGCAGGAACAAAGAACTACCTCAAACCTCACCATCTTCCATTCCAAGGGTAATGGGAACATCTTTGGCTAAGTCTTCACTGATAAAAACACACAGCACACAGAAGTGTATATATTTCTGTCAGATACACGCACAATTTTCTTCTTGTGGAGGGGAAGAGACAGAGGAAAACCACTACACAACAGCTGTTATGTCACATTATTTAGTGCACTGTTGAAGGCAATCACATACCATGATGATGAACACAGTTAGATGAACCAGAATAGAACTGGAGAACAGTCGGCCTGACTTTCATAAGGCAGGCTGAGTTTGCTATAATGGCTGTAGCTACCAGCTTTTGACTTATAAATTGCAGCTTTGTCTGAAAAGTAATTAAGAGACAGAATGGGGAACTTCCACAGTATTTGACAATTTTTGTCTTGAACTCCATTAATAGCGACAGGACTTTCCAAAAGGGCAGTGCGAGGATTCTAACTGTTTCAGCATTAGCACATTCTTCCTTCACGTTACTTACTATATTAAATAAAAGTTTGGACTTTTCAATTTGCTTCAGCTGTGATCACCACCACTTCATGTCTGCTTTCTGAAAATATTTTAGTTTCCCAGCAGCCATGTTTGTGGAAACAGGAGATTTTAAATACACAAAGCAGAATATTCACCAAACGTAAATTGTAAATTCACCATCACAAGGATTTGCACCAGAAACTTGACTCTAAAAAGTCAGGGAACAGAAACATACTATAAGACCTAGATGTCCAATCAAAAGAGCCTGAATTTTAAACACCCACAGTGAACTGTTAGCAAATAAGCTACAGAACTCAAGTTATTTACAGAACTGCTTTGATGCATAATTTGGAACAACATATTTAGGAGAATCTAGATTTGTTCATGCACAATTTGCAAATAGAGGCAACCAGTTCAACTAAATTATTTTGTTTTGTATTTCTTTTCTGTGTCCTCTCTCACCATTAGTTTTAAACTCACTTGTGTCTTTTCTTCAACTTAGATTTTAAGTTCTACTGTCTCTCACTGTGTGTTTATATAGGGATTTACATAAAGGGGCTCTGATCCTGATCAAAGCTTCTGTGCATTACTGTAGTGCAACTAACAAATGACCTATTCTGAATTGTTCACCCAGTTCTTGCAAGGACTCAAGTGAAGACATCAGGAGACCACTGGGACATTACAGGTCACTTAACAGGAGAAACTGCATGTATGTGAGCAACAATTAAGAGAGAAGATGTTCCTGCCACTTAGTCTTTCTTTAAGTAAAATTTGTATTGCCCCACCTGGATAAAGCTGCTTGATTTGCCCACAAAACCACTCAACATCATGGCAGCTGTCTAAATGAGACATTTGTATTCACTTATACAATATGCATGAGACTCGTGCAGAAAGCTTCCACTACTGGTTTGAACGGTACCTTTGTGTCAGAGTAGAAACAGCCAATGGGCTCGCATCTCACAATTTACAACATCACCTGTGTCAACAGTGTAAGATACCAAAAAGGAAGCTATTACATTTTAATAAACCCCTCCCTTCTTCTTGAAAAAGACGTGTGCGTGGAAAGGTGCCAGGCCTGTATTGAACTGAAAGTTCAGTGTGAATGACGCAGAAATATTTAAATTCCCTTACTGCATCTAAATGATAACGTCTACTTCCTTGCTACAAGTATCAGAGGAGTAGCCGTGTTAGTCTGGTTCTGTAGAAGCAGCAAAGAATCCTGTGGCACCTTATAGACTAACAGACGTTTTGCAGCATGAGCTTGCATCCGAAGAAGTGGGTATTCACCCACGAAAGCTCATGCTGCAAAACGTCTGTTAGTCTATAAGGTGCCACAGGATTCTTTGCTGCTTCCTTGCTACAAATTCCCTGAGGCAGGTAGTTTTGCTAGCAGTGATGCAGTATTTGCATACTGATATGTGAAAGCGAATTACAGCTATGTCTGCCAGCACAAGGGTTTTCAAGTACCACTGTTACAAATAGGGATAATACTACTTACCTTTCTCCCAAGGGTGTTGTGAGGGTTAATTATTTAACCTCTGTAAAGCACTTTGAGAGCCTGGAATGAAAGACTTTGTAAGTACACAGCATTATTATGAATGAATTCTGTTTTCTAGGATAGCTGGCCATTTATCTTTAACATAGTCTATATGATCTTTTCAAAGTAACTTAGTGTCAAATATTACCCACTAGGAATTTAAACCCTTTTAGCTATATCTGTTTGTTCTCCACACAGATACAGTTTGCACTCCTTTGTAGCTTTCCTTTCAGTAAAGATCAGTCTTTGGTTTTAGCAATGGAGAACTTGAAAGCCGAGGCATTTCCACAGTTTGAAGTCTCCAGTAATGCTTTGTTTATTCTCTTTTATGTCACCTCAATAGTCCTGCTCCTAATCCATAAAGCACAATCATCTGCAAATAGAGTGACACCTATGCCAGGATTTATTCATTTTGGAAAATCATTTATCATAATGTTAAATAAGGTCAGGCTGTTAACACTTTCCTGTGGTGTATCATTTTTAATATTACTTTAATATAACTTTCCCAACTCTGATACCTTTTACTCAAAAATTCTCTAATCCATCTATCCATCCTTCCTTTTATCCCTATTGAACCTATGCTTTCTTTATTGCACACCAAAGTGTTCACTGCTGTTCTGTACTCAGAATGATAGTGGTTTACATTCACTTTTGACTGGTGTAGATTTTTACACAAAGTACTGGGCAATTGTGAATCTGATCCAGTTCTCAAAGCTAAGGACCTCAAGGTAACCCATGTGGGAGCCTGGTAATTTAGTCATTTGAATTATAAGAAAAGAAAATAGAGATTTAGGGTGAAATCCTGGTCCCATTGAAGTTAATAGCAAAACTCTCATTGAATTCAACTGTCCCGAAGATTTCACCCTTATTTGTTTAGAAAAAATGCCATTTTTTATTTAAAGAACCTGTGTCACAAAACCACAGACTCATGCGATAACTGAAAAGTAACAAAGCCTTGGAAGAAAATTAGATAGAAAATTAGAATGTCCAAGATATTAATGATTTAAAATACATGGCTGAAATTTCAGAAGTTCAGGACCTCCCACTCTCCTTGCAATGGGATGCCTTGGAGCTCAGAATCACTGAACATCGGGATTTTTACAGTGCTTTATAACATAATAAAGCCAGGGTTTATTTCCACCGTCTCTTCTGTATTTTATTTTAAGTAAAAGGAAAGTAACAGAAACTATATGACCATCACACAAAACTTGTGACCAGGGACTGGCCAGGCTGCATCCAGGCATAGAAAACAAAGCGCAAATCAGCAGCACAGGAAGAGGAAATACACAGGGGAGAATGTTAGAAGTGTAAATATTAGGAAATTGGGGGTAAAGGAAAATTCTCCCAGACTGTGAAATTAACCAGAAAGACTCCAACCATAGCACTAATTAAAAGCCGGGGCAGCCATTGATTAGAAGGTGTTTCTTTTTTTTTTCCTCCCCAGAGGTTTGGGCTAGAGAGAACGGGGCGGAGCCTTCCCTCACCTGTGCCCGCTTGCTCCGCGTCAGCCGCTCACCTGTATCCAGAGAGCGACAGGTGCGCTTGGGGCTGGCGGGAGCAGCAGTAAGTGGTCAGCAGGTAAAGTTCTTCTGCGGGTGAGCGGACTGAGAAGGGGAGCGCCAGGTGCTTGCGGGTTTTATGCTTCGTGTCTCGAGGCCACCCCCCTGGATCAGGCTACCGGGGGCTGCAGAATGAAGACAGGGGGTCCCCTGGGCTGGGAATTTTCTCCACGTTTAGAGGAGCGGAGCCGAGCCCCCCTCTCTCTTATTCACCCACCCATGAGGGCTGCGCTCCGCTCTCTGAGCAGCCTGGGGTGGGTAGAAGCTCTGGGTTACAGTTCCGTGAGCAGGAGGCTGTGTATCGCGGTGATGTGGGAAGGCTTTGCTAAGGTGAGTCTTATGCCACTGCCCTGCTCTGCTCTTTCTCCCACCCCCCGCCCCAAGCCATAGCTTTCCCTCTGCAGGGCAGGGGATTCCCTTCCCTGGAATCCACCTCAGTGCCCCAGTCTCCAGCACAAGCCCCCTCCATCCTCCTCCTGGGGTTTCAGAAAGCAGCCAATAAAGGTGCAGGCACGATAAGGCAGAGCCCTGGGGTGTGGTTCCTCTGATAGTGGCTCTGCCTGTGTGCGTGGAGCCCTGCACTTCCTTCCTTCTCTACATACCGATGTCACGGAGGGGTCCCTGTTTCTGGGGAGTGTTTGGTTTGCTTTTGCTCTCGCCAACCTGGGGAGGTGGAAAGGTGACCACGCCGTGTATGTAGTGGTAACAAACTGACCAGGGAGCCTCGTGGTTAAAGATCCTGGAGCCTAGCAGCCAGGAGGGGCTTCAATTACTTACAAGAAGGAAACCTCTAAACAGTGTTAGTCGGCTGCACTAAGGTACATCAGGCGAATGGCAATTGAAAGCAGGAGAGGAAAAGACCAACTCTCAATGATATTAGAAGTAAAATGGTACTTTCTGTCCTTGGCCACTTGGTCCTTGGACTTGCAGAGGATCTTGCTCTGTCACTGAGCTAATGTAGCTTTATGAGTCACTTTCTTTAATTCTGACTTCAACGGAACTAATGAGACAGAGCCCTTTCTTCTAAAACCTAGAAGAAAGTCTAGATGAGATCCATATGTTGTTGAGCTGCTGGCCTGAAATGCGTTAGCCTTTAGGCGTGCTCTCTGTAGCATTGTCCAGAAATGTGCTTTATTTTTTTACAGTGAGTGAAAAATAAACAAATACTTCTGGAGCAAAGAACAGCAGCAAGATCAGAGTCCAGAAATAACTCTTATCAAAACTTGATACTAGTGACAGACTAAATTCTAACAGGAACAATAAGGAAAGGAAAAAGTCATCCCTGTCATCTAGTAAAATTGATAACAGATCTCATTTCTAGCACAAGGTACAACGTCTGATACAGAGTACAACCCTAACTATGCACTGATCTCAAATGCTTATGGAAGAAAATTGCTAACAGCCTAAATTTCTAGGGTAGCATCTATGAGCAGGCTGCATGAGTGCATCCCCTTCCCCCCCCCCCCCCCCCCCCCCAAAGTGACTTTCAGGCATTTTAGGTGCCAATTATATAATTAAATTTTGATTCATTAGGTCTTTTTGTAACCGAAGACTGGAAATTTTCAGAAGCAACTGTAGAATGAAGGAAAGTTGCTCCACCAGTCTTGCAGATTTTTTATCAGCCTAATTTGTTTAAGTAATAACATAACTGTTCAAAACCATCACAATTCTCCCTAGGTGCAGCTGGAGGAAAGGGATATAAGAGAACCTGTGATTTAATAGCATGAAATTCTGCAAAGGGGAATTTTAGCCTGAATAGAGATCACTAACAAACAAGCAAATAGATTCCCAAGGAGCGAGGTTGAAGTGCTTATGATTATAGGTGCATGTGAGGCTTTGCAGACAAATAGGGCATCGTCCTGACAATCTAAATTTTGATGTTGCGCAAGGAGGATTTGAAGACCGGTAATGGGTGAATGGGGTAAGAGAAGGAAACAAGTTTAGGAACAACTTAAGTTTGTGTGAATAGTTTTCTCCACACATTTCTTGTTGGTTCCTTTTATCATCTTTTTGTTCTCTTTAGAAGAGTTTGGGGGAGATATTGTAACCATTTGCCTCTGTCTTCTCCCCCACATGCTGTCCCACTGCATGAAGGTCGGTTGGAAGCACCTTTCCACCCTCCCCTCTAGAGCATCCAGGGATTTCCCTACACACACACCCCCAGTGGTGATGTAAACCCCCCCCCCCACTGAATTTCCCCAACTCCCCACCCCCACCGGTCAACTAGTTATGTGCAGTGTTGCCAATTTAGTCATTGGTTGTGAATTGGAATTGAAACATTAATACACACTTTTAAAAGCAGATACAGTGTATGATAAAATACTTGTACCTGAAAAAGTACAATAGGTTTGAAAAGTATGAATAAAGACTAGCTTCTTCACACAGCTATTGGTTTTTTTTTCTGACAATGTTGGCACATTCGTTTTGGCAATGTTGGCCAGCCTTATAATTTCAAATAATTGTTTGTAAGTGAGGTCTGAATGAGCTCTCCCCTGACAGCTAGTGATGTTCCAGGGGAGGGTGGGGGAGGCTTCAGGACCAGACTGTATTTACATGAACACACCTACTCTGCCTAGGTATCCAGCAGACAGAGCTGTGCTGCCGAAGTGATCAATTTTTGGCTGGTGTTGGGTTAAAAATCACTTTAGTATTGAATGTGGGGGTCATGAAATGTTGTTATCCTTGTATGAGTGAAGGGCAGCAGAACTGTACTTAGCCTGTCCTGATTGAAGGGGTCACCCACGCTGCTTAATTTTTGCCAGGGCTCAGCCCTGGTACCTCTAGGCTTGGCAGTTCTTGCCACATCAGTTAGGAAAGTAAAAACCATGACTGAGCCCTGGCACCTCTTTCATTACAAATTAAGCACTGGTCACCCTCAAGTGAACTGCACTCGCAAAGCAAGGGGTTTGGATGGCAGTGGGAGGGGGTGAAGTACAAACTTTGCTCAGAGAAAAGTGTAACTCTAAACTCCTGTACAAACTGTAGAGGCCATCTACTCCAAATGGCACTAGTACGGGCTACAGAATCTTCCAAAGACATTTCAAAAGCTATACATTATAATGTATGTATTATATTCTGGATGAAAGAGTCCAAAAGGACTGAATGTCTTGGAAAATATAGAAGATACACTGGGACTGAAGTTCAAATTAGTCCAACCGGGGAAAACCCATTGGCTTTCTCATGAGCAATCCTTGGCTGTTGTCTTAAAATTACTGCAACTGTTGTTATTGGCTTTGGAAAGTATCTACCAAGATGGGACGCATCTAAGTAGTGAGGCTGGTGGACTACTTTTGCTACTAGGTTCAGAGAAGACCATCGCCATTTTCTCTCTTGCAAGTCAACTGTTGAAACCACTTGGGCCATTAAACAATGCCATCCAGGCATCTGCTACAATAGTAGTAGATCTCTGTCCAGCAATGGAAACTACACTTGGATCAATCAGAGAGAGATCCATTGAAAACATACTGGAAGAAGCAGAGACTTCAATTCAGAAATTGATTAATTAGGGCACTTGTTGTCTTCATTTAAGGAGTCAGTATAAGAAGTGTTTAAGTCAGCTGAAAAAATAAAGTACACAGACTTGATTCTTACATCTCTACAACACCAACTTCTGGATTCTATCAACCTCTACGTAGCTTTTACAGATGCCTGTCTTATAAAACTCTCTGCCAGTTGAGTGGAGTGAGGCACTACCTGCAAGGGGCTGCCATGTGATCAGGACAGAATAGAGAATTTAAACACAGACAGGAATATCATGCAATGAACAAATGAAGATTTAACTTCAACTTCTTCTTTATCATCACTAGTGGTTCAACCCAATATTTGTGCTATTTTTTCTGGGATGAAAGAAGTAGGAATTCATTTTTCTTCTCCCACTCACAACAGCTACAGTTGTGTTCTTTTTCCTCATTGAATAGAATTTAGTGTTCTGAAAGAAGTTGCCTTCTGCGTAATCATGACCACATCATGAAGGACTGGAAGTACCGGAGCCATGAGAAGCCCCTAAAAACGAATGCACTGCATTCAAGAAGTTCATTAACAGAGTTGTGCAAAATTATAACAAGAAACTAAGACAAATGTAGATATAGTGCTTCATAGTAGGCTTGTGTATACAACTTTTAATTTGTGTGGTGGTTTTAAGTCATGTTTTTAAAACCAATAAAATGGTCATGAACCATTTTTCAGTTTTTACTATGGTGCCATACAGCCCACCTGCACCCTAATGGTCTCACACCTCATCAGTTCTCACTCCTCCCCTGTATTTTTAAACACTTCCTCCTAATTTCAATTCCTGGGGGAAACACTGAGCACATCCCAGCCTATGAGGTTGCACTGTACTCTGGCAAAGAGCAACCAGATACTCGGTGAGAACATCTGGAGTATAGAAACCACATGGGGAAGGAAGGCTTCTTCTACCTCAGCTGCCCTAGTGTTGCCACTCCCTGATGGCTGTGGGAAGAGAAGCAGTATTCTTCAGGGTCTGAAAGTAGGGAATAATACTGCACTGGTCACTAGGAGCTTGCAAAAAATGAACCACGTGAGCCTGCCATGTGTAGCTGCCTCTTATAAAGCAGAGGCCAAACTGAACTGGTTTGTGAGCTAGGTCCTTTTGCTGGAAGCTGCTATCTTTGCTAGCTTTCATCTAACTTTTCAAATGCCATCTAGGAGTAACCCTTACAGTAATGTCTTCCAGAGCCTGCAAACAGCCTGGACCAACAGCCTCAAGAAGTGTGAAATGCTTCCACCCATCCCAATGGGTTATTAGCTCTGAGGACTGATAATGTCCAAGTCAGCATTAATTACTTCACTGTAGCTCAAAGTGTGTAAAAAATCAGTAGGATGATCCCATTACCAAGCTCTGTGGTGTGTGGTATCTGTTACCTCTCCCGTGGGTGCAACTTGGTTTATGAATGGAGCTTGGGGGGAAGTGACACTACTCCTTTTCCAGTTGACTAGTCATCCAGTGAGTTGTTCAGAAACACATGAACAAAAAATAACTCCTACAACCGGCACAGGTTATTGACCATTATTCCTATAGAATGTCTGACTCATCATAGAGTTTAAGGCCAAAGGGGACCACCAGTTCATCTAGGCCTCCTGTACATCACAGGCCACCAACACCACCCAGCACCTGCACATTTAAACTCAACCACTGAAACTAGGCCGAAGTATTACAGCCCACCAAAGCCTAAACTATTACGTGCAACAGACAGAGAGTAGGAGGGGCCGAGGCACACCAGTGCCCAACGTCATTAAGTGAGATGTACCCAGATGATTCTGGCAAGTGACCTGCTGCAGAGGAAGGTGGGTTTTTTGTTTTTGTTTTAAAAGCTCACTGCCAGTATGACTTGGGGAAAAATTCCTTCCCAACCCCACATACGGTGATCAGTTAGACCCCGAGTATGTAAGCAAGAACAAACCAGCCAATCACCTGAGAGGGAGAGCTCTGTCTCATCTCCAGCTGTTGCTATTCCTAATGCTTCAGAGGAGGTTTTTGTTAAATCCCAGAATACAGTGGAGAGAGGGAATCTCTTCCTGGCCTCTGGCTGGCTGAAACCATGAGCTCTTAGGAACATAAGACAAAAATGGGAAGTGAACCCCAGGGCTGTTGAGCCCTGCCCCCTATCATCACGTGCAACCCTGTCATGCAATTGCACTCAGATTTTTCCAGCATGTAAATAAAAGTGTACTCACTGCTGGGGGCAGAAAAAAAGCAAGCAGCTCTCATATAAAAGGGATTTAGTTCTTTTTCTGTTTAAGCTGCTGACAATCACCGGCAATAGAGGTCACTGCCATCTGCATGGCTTCAAATGATGCACCTACAGAAATCCAAACTTTCCTTTTTATTTCTCATCTTTCCCACCCACCTTTTGAACAAGTTTGTAGGTAAAGAAGGGTTTTGGAAATCATACCCTTGCTCCTAATAAAGCACTTGCCTGAGGGGAATGAAATTGTGAGAGAATGGGAAACTTTGTTGAGCTTTGAGCACTCCTAATAGATTAAAGGCTCTTTAGTTAAACACTCCAGATGTATTTCAGAACTAGAACCAGGAGTGAATAGTGTAATGCCCCCCTGAATCAATTCTATAAAGACTGAAAAAGATCTAAATATAAATAGAGAAACCTTGAGGACCCCACACTATCTGACCAGATAAGTGAACTGGCTCATTTGTCCAATTACACGTCCGGATCCGTTAGTAACAAGTCTAATTACTGTATGTTTGGAACAGATGTGAACAGCGCAGTATCGCTATACACATTCAGGTGAGCAGGAGGTGAAATAGTCCATTAACACCTAGGGTTGGCTGGCTTTACTTTAGAAGCTGAATCAAACTGGGTGTTTGTTGCCAAGAGACGCACTTGCACCAAGAGTGGCAGGACTGACACAAATCCTGTCTGAGACTTTCCTGCAGCTTTTGCTAGTGAAATGTATGAGTGAGCTAAATTTATGTTGAGATAAGAAGACTCCCTGTAATTCACTTGAATTAAGGGCCCAGCAGTCCCCTTAAGACTGTTACAATGGTCCTTCTAACACCATGTATGCACGCAAGAGCCATAGGCACTGTTCTCAACCCCCACATCACCACCAGTGTAGTTCTTAGGTAGTGCATGGTCAGTGTGTGAACCTAGGTGCATGATTTGCGTAATCTGAGTGAGGTGGGAGGGTGCAGAATGGGTGTCTGTGAGCAGTTTGCTACAGTGGCGTACTGGACTTTGGACTTTCACTGCACACCACCAGGAACCAGACAGATTGTGCAAGATGAAGTGTTATTGACAGGGTAAAAGAAACCGATTCAGGGAGGATAGGTGCATTGGGCCAGTAAAGCAGATGAGACCTTTGGAAAGCTCCAGAGGCTCCAAACTTGGCCATGAAGAGGTCCTCTGAGGCAGTTCTGGTGAAGCAGAAGAAGCAGGAGAGAAGCCTAATGACCCTGGGGAAAGCTGAAGCTGCTGCATGACAGCAGCAGCAGAGGCAGCGCTGGGCGGGAGAAGGGTCTGCATTTCACTAAATGGCAGGAGAAGAGTGGGGGAGACAAAAGATGAGATGTTTGCCTGGGTGATCCATCTTGAGATGGGAGGAGTGTTCCAAAGTGAGCAGGAATGTGGAGTGAAATGGAAGGTGGAGGGGGCCAGAGGGATCAAGGTGGCAGGAGAGGGGAGGTAAAGGAGATGGGCAGAATTGGGGCAATTGGCTCTGGTGGTGGTGGTGGGGAAATGTAGGACTGAGTAGCAGGGCAATGAGATGGGGAAGGGCAGAAAAGGTGGAACTAAGGTAACTGGACAGCAAGTGTGAAAAATCGGGACAGAGGGTGAGGAGCTAATAGGAGCCTATATGAGAGAGAGACCCCAAAATTGGGACAGTCCCTATAAAATCGGGACATCTGGTCACCCTAAGTGGAACTGGTGGTGGGAATAAGAGAGAGGGAGGAGGAAATGCAGGGAGCAGGAAGAGACTCCACCAGAAGAGGTGCATTCAGAAGTAGGGGTGAGCAGCTGCTGGCTATGTCCAGACACTGCTAATTCTTGGGAGAACAGGGAACTGGCAACAGCCCAAGAAACAAACTGAGCTGTGAAAGTGATCAGAATAGAAGCCCCAGGTCAATGATTAAGACGACTAATAGCGTGATACTGTAATAAACAGGCAATATTGCAAAGTACGGTAATTAAAGTTAGTGGAGAATCAGGTATGCTATGGAACAAGCAGGTGAACTGAGTAATGGAGTAAGCAGGAAGTCAGGTAAGGGCAAGACAATTTCTGAAAAAGCAGCCTCTAACTGTGGGTGCCCAGGTTGAGATGCCTTGGGCCTGTTTCTCAGAAGATACTGAGCACCCACAACTCCATCTGAAGTCATTGGGCTCTTTTCGCTAATGTCTAATGTGGTAGCGCCAAGGACCCCAGACAAGGACTGGGGCTCTGAGCTTGGGACTTTACAAACAAACAACTCAGACCGTGGAGCACTAGGATTTAGACAATAGGCAAATGGTGAATGACAAAAAAAAGGACAAGGTACCAGCAGAGACAAGTGCATTCAGGCATGTTGGTATTCCCTGTGGTTACATAGTCCAGACAGGTTACCGTGCCCTATTCCCTGCTCCAGAGTAATCAGAGCAAAGGCTCTGCACAGAAATGCTTGAGACAGCCTATTGCTCTTTTGTGCTCAGCTGAGTCTCTATTGACATTGGCACACAAACATTGCAAGCAGTTCTGCGCTGTGCAGGATGGGTCAGGGCACATGATCATTCTATTAGTCTCAGGGTGGGTCAGTCACATGGGGAAACGTTAGTCCTCTCTTAGTGTGCTTAAAAATACATTGAAGATAATTTTCTACTCTCCTACAAATGCATTTTGATTGTGAAATGGGTTGTGCACAGTGTGTCCAACAGGGCAAAAGGTATGGCCTTAATTTACCATGCCCTGATGAGTCTGTGCATCTATTAATTATGATGAATATTCTGGCAGCTCCTATTTTATGGGGCACACCTTTAATTGCCATTTAAATTTCTTTTTTAATAGTACAGCTGCTAGAGCTCTCATACAGGCTTACTGTGTGGCCAGCTATTCACCCAGAAATCTTATCTTTTCAGCCATCTCCATAGTGTTTATGAATGTGGCCTCTTTATAGCAATTTGGGTAGGTGGTTGGTGTGTCTCCAAGGAAATAAAGTGTCTATTACATAAAACTGTTGGATTGTACCAATACTGCTGGTTAAGGATTCTCTGTTTGGCTCATTAAACACAGAAGGCAAATGTGCTCATTTGACAATAATCTCTCCCGTTCAGCCATGGAATGAGGCAGAGGCTTTTGTTACTTGTAACAGCTGGCCACAACATTGCTGTCAAATATGCTAGAAAATAGTATTTTATTGTATGGGCTAGTTCCATTCTAGGCGTAAATATCCTCTCATAAGAGCTACTTGCAGGGATAGTAATATATCTTTACTGGTAGCTCCTATCTCATGGTTTTGTAGGAAAGGAGCCCAGGACCTCAGCAATGGAAGCAAAGTCCTCTACCTCTTCAGTTGAAGAAGTAACTGTACAAGTAACAGTCAGAAAACTAGAGGAAGCACTGAACAATGCTCATAACACTCAAGGCTTGTCTACATGAGAAAGTGACACTGGTTTAACTGAAAGTGATAATTTAAACCAGTGCAAGGCTCTATGTCAATGCTTTTAGTTTGGTTTAAGGGTGGCTTATTTTGCTTTATCTTAAGTTGATTGGAGACACGTTTAAGTTCAACTGAAAGAAGTGTCAACATAGGGATTTGCACTAGTTTTGTGGTATTAAGGGCTGGGCCTTTAAGGGCTGAGCTTTCCAGAAAGATAATCTAGACAGGGTGCTGTGAAGCTCTTGGTCACCTCAGTTGGAGTACTGTGTCCAATTCTGGGTGCACACTTCAGAAAATATGTGAACAAATTGGAGAGAGTCCAGAAAAGAGCAACGAAAATGATAAAAGGTTTAGAAAACCTGACCTAGGAGGAAAGATTTTAAAAACCTAGGATCCTCAGTCATGAACCAGGACCCCATTGTGCCAGGTGCTGTACAAACACGGAACAAAAAGATGGTCCCTGCCCCTGTTGAGTAGTGGAGTGGGAAGGGCCCTAAAATGTGAGGACCTGGAGTCCTCTGCTGGTGCTTAGAGCTCTCTGCACAGAGAGTCTGTTTCTCTGCACGGCCTCCTAGGCCCCACTATCCAGCTCCGTAGCACCACAGCTCTGATGGAGCCAAGCTCCTGGGAACTTTCCAGTCAGTGCCTTGGTGAGCACCAACCTAATACTGACGGTATTTTGTGTGAAATCTCTGTGGAGTTGGTAAGCTGAGGGGATGGGGATGGGGATGGCAAGTTGTACGGTCAGATCCAGCTCTGCAGTTCAGCCCCATCTCATCATCACCTGCTATTTAAATAAACTAATTCAAAGTAGCAAGATATATGGCTGCTGCTTACTAGTAAATGTACGTCTGTTTTACAGAGCGAGAGAGACTAATAAACAGACGAGAAACATTTTGGTGCACTGAGTTTCAGCTTCAGCTATTAATTAAAAAAGCCTAATTGATCATCCTGGCACAACTGACCAGTAATTATGCCAGATGGTCTTCCTGACATATGCTCAAGGCTACATCAAATAGCTAACAGTTTCTTCACCTTGTTAAGCAAACTAGCAAAAGGCAAACAGGAACAATCTGTGTTTAATTGCTACAATTCTCCTAGGAAACCAATCCCCTGACTCACCTAAGTAACTAGATGTGCGTGTGCTCTGTGACTAAGTGAAACACTGGGACTCTCAACCTGCTGTTCTCTGTGTTAACAGGTGAAAAGTTCATTCTGTGATATCGAAACTCTGGTGCTATATAACACAGCATACAACATGGTCATACATTAGAGTAAAAAGAACAGGAGTACTTGTGGCACCTTAGAGACTAACAAATTTGTTAGTCTCTAAGGTGCCACAAGTACTCCTGTTCTTTTTGTGGATACAGACTAACATGGCTGCTACTCTGAAACCATACATTAGAGCAGGGGTAGGCAACCTATGGCATGCGTGCCGAAGGCAGCACGCGAGCTGATTTTCAGTGGCACTCACTCTGCCCAGGTCCTGGCCACCGGTCCGGGGGGCTCTGCATTTTAATTTAATTTTAAATGAAGCTTCTTAAACATTTTGAAACCCTATTAACTTTCCATACAACAATAGTTTAGTTCTACATTATAGACTTCTAGAAAGAGACCTTCTAAAAATGTTAAAATGTATTACTGGCATGCGAAACCTTAAATTAGAGTGAATAAATGAAGACTCGGTACAGCGCTTCTGAAAGGTTGCCAACCCCTGCATTAGAGTGTCACCCAAGATCTGTAACTGTATTATCCTTCCTGTCACTCTGTATAAACTGAGGGATCTGTTTTACACCTCTCTTTTCTTCATCCCTAAGGCCTACTGTACTTCATCCTGTCTTCTGAAATCCTCTTCCCCCCCACCCTCTGTTTTTATAACCCCAACCCTTGTCCATCTCTTGTTTTGACTGCTGCAACTGCCTCTTCTCTGGACTCTCCATATCTCATCTTGTGCCCACTCAAGTCTATCCAAAATGCTGCTGTCAAAATCATCTCTCTCCCCACTCCATGCCGCCTTCTCCCCCCAGATGCTCAGACTGCTGGTGTCTCTTTGCATCTCTTCGCTGTCTTCCACTCATGCAGCCAGTTCAGACTTGCCTTTATCTTAAAGAGCAGTCACCTTCCTATTCACAACTTTGCTCTCATTCTTCTTCTGTTCCTAACCAATCTCTTATAAAAGTGCTTGCTTAGATGGAACTGTAACTGCGGGTTATATACTGGTCATAGCATTTGGAGAAAAAGAAAAGAGCAGATGCTGGCCTGGTTAGGCAGTCTGGCTTGCTGGGGATATCACAGTGCCAATCCAGGGAGCTGTGCAGTCTTAAAATGCTTTGTCAGGAGTCAGTGAGACTCGGGTCTCTGCCCCAGAGAGATGACGGCTGGGAGCGGGAAACTTTAAGCAGGAAGCCTCACGGGACAGTGGAGGGGGAATGCTGATGCATTTGCCCTGAAACTGTGACAGAAGAGAGATACAAGGAGGGGGAAAATGAGTAACAGGTTTGGGATTATAAGTGACAGATGGGCTTCGTGAGCTGGTCTGGGTTGTGTGGAGGACCCAGGGTGACTGTTTTTGAAATACAGTAACCAGGCCAAATAAGAACTGATCTGTACCTTTTGGAAGATTTAATTTAAACGTGTAACTTCACCTCCGGGCTTCCTAGTTCCACTCATCAAGGACTAAGAGCCAATGAGGCCATTCTTGCAAGGGATCAGTCCAGCCTTGTTAATTCCCTTGGGTCTGCTGAGGCTCTGGACCATTTTGAAGTTCACCCATCAGCAGGAGGAGTTGGTGGCCACTGCTTTTTTTTTTTTTTTTTTAACAAAGGGACCCATCTCTGTATCTTCCCCATAGGCTCTTTCTGCTTAGGCTGCTTTCAGCCAGCATCTTCCTTTCTTTTGTACCAGAAAAGTTGCGGGCCCTGTACTCCCACTGGCATCTGGCAGATCTTCATGTCTCTTTGTGGCCACTGATTATTCCAGGGAGCCAATAAAAGCAGGTATGTCAGGATGGCCTCGTTGCCGTGCTGAGGTCAATGTCAAACGCCTCCAGGGCAGGCTGTGGGTAGTTTGTGAAATGAGCCACTCCCATGTAGTATTCACCTTTGTGCTCCCACCCTGGATGGAGGCAGAGGGAAGGAACAGTGGATTAATCTCATACCCTGAGGTGGCATTTCTCAGAGCTCCATCATTGTCACATCTGTCTGCCGTTGTGTAACATCTGTTCCTTCCTTCCATGTAAAGACCCGCGCTGTCCCCTCAGTTTAGATAATTTACTTAACAGAAGTCCTAGGTGGTTTATTTCCAGTAGTAAATCGTTGCGGTCAATCTGCAGCTTGTACATGAGAAGACCCAAGGAAACTGATGAGTCTTGCAATGTACCTTGAAGGATGCAAGGTTCAGGCTCAGCTTGCTCTCTGGTGTCAGCAACTTCAGCAGTTTTGGGGCCTTTGCTGAGAAAGTTAGTTGGAGCCCAGGCTCCATCAGCTGTATTACTGCATTGAACTAAGTGGCCATGGTGGGGTGTGACTAGACAGAGATACTCCCTGACACAACCAGGTCTTTCTAGCCAATTTAGAGCTCTACAGATAAGGGCAAAAGCTTGAAATGGACCTGGAATTGGATCAGCAGCCAACACAAAGCATGGAGCACTGAAGACATGAACTCAGGTCTCTGTTTAGATTGCTGGTGGACTGCTCCCTTGCAACCTTTCCAGAAATTGCTCACCAGTTCCAGAGTATGTGTAAGGTCATTTGTGCAGCACGGGGCTAGCCTTGTCTGTCAGCCACCCACTCAGTGGGTCATTCCCCAATGTTTCTTCTCCCACCCTCCTAGCTAGGTCTGTGCCACTCCATCCAAAGGACAGGGGGAGCACAACGCTGGCTGGCGAAGGTGGGTCAGATTTCAGCATGAAGCAGATATTTGGCCAGCATTCATGCCATTGGCTAGAGTTACAGTGATATGTATGTATTGTTATTTGCAAAAGCCACAAACTGGATCAGAGGCAGTGGGTTTGGATGAATATATTGTCCGGAAGGGTTTATTGCCAATGAATGCATTGTCATGCTTTTCTTACCCCTGCGCATTTCCTTTTTGAAGCTTTTTGCAGATCTGCCACAGTACCCTACTAATTTGGCCGCTCCATCCTAGAGCTTCGTCCTTGCCTGCAACCATCCTTCAAAATAGACTTCAAGAACTAATGTCAAGTTCAAACACAGACCAGCGAAATGATGAAATGCTTCTCTTGTCCTTAGGGCACAATACAGTGGGGAGTGACATCATTGCCTGCCAGGCAGTTTGGATGTGCTGTGGATTCCCATGACTACAAGCAAGACAGCTGGTTTCAACTTCTTGCATGCTTTGTCCTCTTGCAGTGATGCACTTGCTCCATCACCTGCACAGGTGCACGTACACCACAAAGATTAGAAGCTTGTCTGGATCTGTACAGTGCTTTGCAGTCCACACTTATTCAGAGCTCATTGGTCCAATATACTTGGTGGAACCTCTAGATAGCTTCATGCTAATCTCTGCCCATGCTACAAGTATAGAAGGTTCATTCTAACTGTTTTGTTTTGTTTTTAATGCTTCCTCTGAAGGAATATTACTCAGTTTCAAAGGGGATTCTTTTCGTCTTGGTTCCAGAGTCACAGGGCCCGAAATCCCTCTGCAAATGGTTCTGCGTCACTGACCATGATATACAGTGTGTGATTGGTATCTTGGTAAAGATTAGCCTAGTTCTGGTAGCTGAGCCAGAGGGAGGCACTCTTTTCTTCTTCGGTAGGGGTACTGCTGGCAGGGCATGGGGTTACTGTTTAGTGACTGCGCTTGGTCGGGGAATCTGCTTAACGTATCTGCCATGCCATTGCCTCTTAAAATGACAACGTGAAAAGCAAATATTTGGGTTGTAAAATGATCTTGAAATAAATGTGAAAAAACTTTGTTTTTGTTCTTTTCACAGAGTTCTCTTCCTGAGCTAACCGTGGTCATGCCCCATGGGCAAGGCTTATTTGCATTGTTAGGGAGATTGTAAAAGCCCTTCTCTCAATGGCCTTTTATTTCCTTGCCTTTTAGCGCCAGCAGGTAGACCAAGATGGCAAATTTCAAAGGTCATGCTCTCCCAGGCAGCTTCTTCCTGCTCTTTGGCCTCTGGTGGTCTGTGAAATACCCCCTGAGGTACTTCAACGAGAAGGTGGATAAAAAGTCCCGTAGAAACCACAGTTACCAACGCTTGGATGTCATTGAAGGAGCAGCCAAAATCATCTTTACCCTGATAGGTAAGGATTAGAACACTGAGCATCCCCAACCACCCAAGACTATTCACCATGCTATAATTATTGTCTTACTGTAGAAACTTTGACCTTTTCACCCACCCTATAGCCCCTTAATTTTTACCCTTACTTTTGATGAAATTATCCTACATGTACAATATTATAAACATGGTCCAATGAACTGCACACCACCAAGTGTCTCCAATGGGTGACATGAAGCATAAGAACATAAACATGGCCATGCTGGGTCACAACAAAGATCCATCTAGCCCGGTATCCTGTCTTCTGACAGTGGCCAATGCCAGGTGCCCAAGAACAGGTAATCATCAAGTGATCCATCTCCTCTTGCCCACTCCCAGCTTCTGGCAAACAGAGACAAACTCTACCAGGGCTTTTTCATTCTCTCCAGCCTGGAGAATGTTTTGTCTTCAAATCTGTTCCTCATAGACACTGCCAGACTGGATCAGACTATGGGTCCATCTTGTCCAGTGTCCTGTCTCTAACAATAGCCAGAACCAGATGCGCCACAGAATAGTGCAAGAACTCTGCAGTAGGCAGATGTGGAATAATATGACCCCAAGATAGGTCTCACCTTGGTCTCTAATAGAGATTAGTTTAAGCTGTAAAGCACAAACTTTAATCTCCCTTCCAAAAATTTTATTGTCACTAATTATGACAACTGGATGTCCATATAAATATCCATCTCCTTTTTTAATTTTGTTACATTCTTGTTCTTAGTGATTTCCTCTGGCAATGAGTTCCACAGTCTAATCACTCATTGTGTGAAAAAGTATTTCCTTTTCTTGGTTTTGGATTTCCCTCTTTTTTTTAATTTCCTCCTTTTAAAAAAAAATAGGACATGTAACCCTCTATTTGTCTCTGTCCAGGGATGCTCGCTGAGCAGTTTGTCCCCGATGGCCCCCACTTGTATCTCTACAGTGGTGAGGAACGCAGCTGGGTGAAGTTGATGAACTGGCAGCACACGACCATGTACCTGTTCTATGGACTCTCAGGGGTGGTGGATGTGCTCACTTACTCCCCGCTCAAGTTGCCCCTGGGACTGGATCGCCTCATGCTGTCTGTGGCTGTGTTTGTGGAAGGTTAGTAGCCTGGTGGCAAATGGCTAGGCCTGAGATTCCCAAAGCTGCTCAGAGGATTTCGACAGATACCTATTGAACCTAATGGGAGTTGGGGATATAGATGTACTAGACAGCTTTGAAAGTCTACCACTAGGATGATAACTAGATTGTAAAACCTGCTAATGTGCTGAGGAAAAAACAGTTAAGAGACTGGAGAAACTACACAAAAAATCACTGGAATAAACTCTGTTAACTGGATTCTGAAATGGCTGGAAACATCTCAAGATGTTGCTGGAAGCAGCTGGGTTCAGGAAGAAAGTTTGGGGATATCATAGATACGAAACACAGGAAGTATCATGAAAGGATTAATGATGAGTTGCCGAGAGACACAGGATCTTGCCAAGTTCTGAACCTCAGCAAAATTGGGGTGCGTTGGGGCATGGGGTGTTACTTAAAGTCCATCTCTAGTGAGACGTAAAGGGCAGCCACCACATCTAAATCAGAGGAGGCCTCAATCTGGCTTTATTGTACCAGAACTTTTTTCTGCAGTGAAAGGGAATTTCTTTGTGTCTCTGACTATGAGGAGTTTTGAAGACCATAGGAGATTTCAGGTTTCCTAGCTGAATTCACATCAGATGGAAGTAGATAGAGTTGAATACTGAAACCATTAAGTGGCTATAGAGCTGGGATCAGGATGTGTCGCCCTATTATCACAACAGGGAGCGGGCCAGTCACTTCTTGCACTGTCACGAGAGCGAGGGCCTGTCTGATGCCCAGCAATGAACATCAGGCAGGTGAGCTCTTTGTGTGGAGATAAGGGAGTATAATGTAACTGACACAGATAAAGCTAAAGATCCTGCCATTATTTCAAGAGCAACTGCCTCATGATTACTAACAGGCTTTAAAACCATCCAATACTTGCCATAGGCTGTCATGGATTCCTCAGATGACAATGGCTTTGTGGTATGAAGCAGCAGGCTGAAGTCCCTTGTTATCATAAACATCTGGTAGATGCTACTCTTGCCTCACATCTATAGAGCTTTGTCCTTGTGTCATGTGTACCCCCAGAGAGCAATTAATTCCACTGTAGGCAGCGTCGGTCTTGCCTGCTTTCATCTCACCTGTCAAATCCAAGTGGCCAATGCACTGGCTTCAAATCAACACATCGTGAATACCATTCTCTGTTCTTGGCTCAGTTAATATGTTAAGATTTCTTTTTACCTGCCAGTGCCATAAACTCACGTGTGTGCCCATGCACATGTGTGCAGTGGGAGTGGGGGGACAGCGGGCTTTGCTGCAGAGATCTGCAGCTGAAACCTATTAGGATCTGGCTCACACATCTCCAGTAAGACTATCGCAGGATGGGGACCTGGAAGACCTGGGTTCTATTTCCAGTCTGCCACTGCTCTCCTGGGTGACCATGGGCAAATTGCTTCACTTCCATGTACTTCAGTTTCCCCGTCTGTAAAATGGAGATAATGGAATGGTGCTGGCCTCCTTTTGCCAAGCACTTTGAGATTGATTGATTGATTTTATTGTATGAAAACTGCAATGCAAAATCTATATGTTCCTTACTAACAACGCCGCTCTGAATTTGGTATGAATTTCGACAGGTTTTCTCTTTTATTATCACGTCCTTCACCGCCCCATGCTAGATATGCACATCCACTCCCTGCTGCTCATCGCCGTGTTCGGCGGGGCCTTCAGCATCCTGCTGGAAGTCTTCCTCCGTGACAACATTGTCTTGGAGCTCTTCAGGGCTAGCCTTGCCATCCTGCAGGGAACCTGGTTCTGGCAGGTCAGTTCTGGTTCAACACCTTCAGCTTTGTTCTAGGACTAGGCATTGGGGGTGGGGAAACAGGGTGTGGGGGAGGGATGTACATCACTGTACATACAAATCAGTTGTCATTAAAGGATTATCTTTCCGGGTTTACTTGGTAAATGCTTCAAAACCCATCTATGAACAATTGTCCTGGAAACCTACTAGTCCCAGGTCCTTTACTATGACCACTGATCATAAAATAACTGATTTTCTTTGTTCACTTGCTCTTTTTAAATAAAAAGAGAGAGAGAAATTACTTGCTGTGATCAAGACTTTTTGCCATGCTCTCCTAGGAGCGTGACCAGATGTCCCGATTTTATAAGGACAGCCCCGACTTTGGGGTCTTTTTCCTATATAGGCTCCTATTATCCTCCACCCTCTCCCCTGATTTTTCACACTTGCTGTCTGGTCACCCTATCTCCTAGCCATGTACTATAGATATTGTTACTTCATGTTTTTTGCACATTGTGAGGCCCCCACCCTTTAGTTTGGTGGGAAGAAATAGCCGTTCTAGAACTGTATGTGGATTAAGTAACTGCCGTGTGGTATGCTAATGAATTTCAGATGCGTGTTATGGAAACTCCCCTAAGGATGGTTCAGCATCAACAGTACCAAAGGATTGAATATGTATCTTTAGAACTAAATAGAACACAAGATAATTGGTCATGTTCTCTTTCTTCATGTGTAACTGCTCCCTTCACTTTGATTCAAGATAGGGAACCTCCTTTCTAATAGAATCAAATGTAAAACAAAAGTTTGCCAAGCAGTTCTAGTAAGCTGGTTAATTGATAAGGATGGTGATTTGATAGTGAGCCCAGAGCCTTCTGCCTCCCAATGTGGCATTTATTGCTATACACGCTTTTCTTTGGTGATCTTCACCATAGTGTCTGAGCACCTTGGGCACCTTAACTTATCTTCACAATGCTCCTCAGAAATCAGGGAGTATTATCATCCCCATTTTACTGATGGGGAAACCGAGGAACAAATATTTTGAGTGAGTTGCCCAAGGCCACATAGCAAGTTTGTGGCAAAGATGAGACTTGAACTCAGGTGTTCTGAGCTTGAACCACAAGTCCAGCCTTGTGCATGAGTGGGGGTCAGGCCACTCCATTAGTGAGTGAAGCATTATAATAATGAGGGTGAAGTAAAGCGATGTTAGAGGTTGGACAGTCAGGCATCCACTTTTTTTTCCCCTCAAAGGTAACAAATCATTTTATTCTAACCAGATTGGGTTTGTGCTGTTCCCACCCCGGGGAGGCCCAGCCTGGGATGAGGATGACCATAACAACATCATGTTTGTCACCATGTGCTTCTTCTGGCACTACGCAGCTGCTCTTCTCATCATGATTGCCAACTACGCTCTCACTTACTGGTATGTTAGCGGTGGGAGGGCAGGGGAGACGATTGGAGCGTGATGCAGAATGGCTTATATCATGACCTGCAGTACAAAGCCATGGCTGAGTTACAGGCATCAAATGGCTTTAAATTTCAGGGCATGCCAAGAGGCGTATCCTTCACTTGCCAAATGCACAGATTCAAAGCAATGTCAGCAAGCCTCTAAGTTGCTTCTTGAAGTCCTAACCTTTTTTATTTCTTTGCACTTGGGTGCTGGCTGGCAATTGAAAGTGAAGGTTTAATTTTTAAAAAATGTATAAAAGAATCAACAGTTAAAATATTGCTGGAAATATGTAGCACTTGGCATTGCAATGTCGATTTCATTCTGAGGATTTCAAAGCACTTTAAAACAGCAATGAATTTAGAGTCACAGCACCTTTGTCTAGAAGGCAGACCAAAATAGTGCCAACCCCAAATATCAAGAAATATAAAAAGTACTTAGACTCCAGAAAATGAGATTAACTTTAAAAATTCTCATTATTTAAAAAAAAAAAAAGGCGGGCGGTTCTTTTTAAGGCTTTCTGGCTTCTGAGCTTTACTGGTACAACAGGGTGAGCTTTCCATGCTACTAGGAGGGCTATCCATCTGTCTTAAATATTTGTCAGGCCCCAGCACTGTAATACATGAGTGCCACACAGTCTGTCTTTAACCGGACAATGCTCCGGTGAGATAGGGAAGTACTTTCATCTCCATTTTACAGATGGGGAACTGATGCACAGAGAAACTTGAGATGTCCAAAGTGTCACAGTCTAGAAACTTTTTTTTTTTAAATAAAAGATGGGAATCTCATATATTCACTCCAGCAGCTGGGGTTTAAAGAAAAACATGAATTATCACAAGACCTGTGATAAAATCATGAGAGTTGACAACACTGCGAAACAGCCACAAGAGATTAAGGGGTATATATTTTTTTCCAGCCTAGTTGACACCTGTCTTCCCTTTTTGCAGCTGCTATATTTTTATTCCTACAAAATGGGGCTAGATTTGTAAAGGTATATTGGTGCCTAAAGTTGCAGATAGGTGCCTAAGTGTCTTTGAAAATCCTGTTAGGTGCCTATCAGCATCTGTAGGTCCCTAAATATCTTTAAAATATGCCCACGTGAACTATCTAAACCTCAGATTTGTGCCTGCACTCGAATACTTAGAGATCCGGAATACTCCAATTTGGGTCCGCAGCTCAATACTGGGAGCACAAAAGTGAGTTTAAACTTGTGCCTGCGACAGAAGGAACATCTTCCTGAAAACTTACCCCTAAATGAGGTGTCCGCTGTCGCACTCAACATCTGTGGCTGAGCTCTGTAATAGAAACACGGTCTCCTGACTTCCAGCCCGGGAGCATTCTTCCTCCCGCGTCTCACCATACACACAGAGAAATATTTCACTGTATCACAGATGACGTGACCATATCCCATCTGTACTTATGTATAGAATATGGTATCCCGCTAATGGCTGCACCAAGCTAACGCAGCCACACTGGACAAGCCCATTTGTCTGAGCAACTTGCGCAGCCCACCTTGCAATGGCTACATTAAATGCAGCGTTTGGAATGTGCAACTGTGATGCTCCCCGGGGATATCCAGGGCTGTGTGGCACCTTGCCACCACCTGCCCTTAGCACGAGGCAGCCTTGTCAGTTCCCTGAAACCATCAGCCTCTGACAGCACAAGCACTGCCACTCAGATGTCGCTTTCTCTGTACAGGTTAGCGATAGGCACACATGCCAACCCCTTTGCAGAGAATGACCCAAGGATCTGCTACAGAATTACCAGGCCTGCTATTCCAGCCCCATGCGATGCCTGTAATCCCACTGCAGCCCCTGGATAGTTGGCATTAGGAGACTGATCGATTTCAAGGCAAGAATGGACCATTGTGATCATCTGGTCTGCCCCACCTGTATAACACAGGCCACAGAACTACCTAAAATAATGCCTAGGGCACTCTGGGGCGGGAGGGAGTCTTCCTTTGGAGGCCACTCTCCAGGAGTATCAAACAAGGAGCTCGCTAGGGTGAGAGGTGAAATCTGCCTATACAGCACTTGGTGGGGGGTGTCATTCCAGGATAGATGGGGGGTGGGGGATCTCTTCCTCCTGGGCACAGGGTAAGGTGCTTCTTATAGAGAGGTGACACACCTTATACAGCCTCCATCTCCCTATATGGGGCCTCATATTATAGTGCATCACACAGGGGGCTGGGGTCTTTCTGGAGGTTGTGAGGCGCAGTGCCAGAAAGTCTCTTCTGGCTGGTGGGGTCCCTTTTGACAGGGAATGGATTCGGGAAAGGGGGGTTTTTGCTCACCGGTGTTCATGCAGCTCAGCCAGGCTTCGCCTTCATTCCTCCTCAGCGCCTGTTTTGTGGGTCAAAGCACGTGGAAAACCTGATGCAGGGGAGAGTAGAGAAATGATTCAATATCACAGAATAATACAAACCACTGCAACCCATGCAAGCAAATTCTTACCCATGTGTGTAATCCTGCCACCCTAAGATTAGTGGCCTTCAGGGCAGCATTGGTGGGCGGGGGTTTCAGTAACCATGGCTATTATTGTTTGTGTGTTACAGCTGCATCCGAAGATGTAAGAGAGACACTGGAGAAATAGATATTGGACTTGGGGTTCGGAAGCAGAAAAATGACACAAGCTCTCATGTTTCCCTCTTAAATGGATCGGATGAGGAATGACGACAGTGCACCTTGGCTGATATCTCTTATTTCCTAAAGATTATGAGAATCAATTTTTTTAATCCGAGTAATATTTATATTGGAATATCAAGAAGGAAGATCCTGCAATTTTACTGCTGAACAGTATGGACAGACTCAAGATGTGATCTCTGCTCTCCTTCGGTAAATTCCCTGAAGCCCTTTGGATCTGAAATGGGTGCATAATGTCCTACTTCTGAGCAATTTTATTTAATGACAAAATCAAATGCAGAAATTCAAATGTCAGGACAATTTGGCTTATGGGATCTCAGGTCTATGTTGTCTCCATAGTGATGGACCAGAGCCTGCCAGTCATATTTTCTGAGTGAATTGAGGGCTGACCTGTGATAGTCGAAGTTGGAGAAACCTGCAGACTGGGCTTCAATAACTCTAGTGATACCTTGTGGAGTGAAGGATTCGGAAGGGTCACCTGTTGCGTTGCATGCGGGCCGGATAAAGCACAACAACCAATGTGATTGCAAGCTGAATCATTTATTATGTACAATGCATCATATTATATAGACTTCTCCATATTAGCAAACGTCAGACACACCAACATCACATTGCTGCTGATTGGTTCTTAGTCCGATACACACGCTTTTCACACGCATGGCCCTTTGCTTACTGATTTCCCATTTCCCATGCAACTCATCTGATTATGGACTTGTTTATCACCTTGAAACCGATCCCAGCTAGGCCACCTGGCGTTTGCCTCCCTCTGGCTAGCTCTCAACTTTCTCATAACAACTTTATCTAACTCCTCTGTTCTTGATGTGCTGCTGCTGTAAGTTTCCACCAAGGCAGCATAGGGATGATGTAACCCCACAGTCACCCCAAGCAGGAAGAGCACAGGCCAATGCCAAAGAATGTGCAGTGTCATTGTTCAATTGTACACTATTGAAATTTTGTACTACGTCTATCAACTTAAGTCTTTTTATACTTTTGAGGCAAGCCTTACAAATACTGAAAATGATAAGAAATAAAAAATCCTACTTGACCAGGTGTCCATAATTCATCAGTTTATAATCTGAGTACTGCACAGCAGGTACTAAACATTACCTTCCTACTCTTTGGCCTGTCTATCTTCAGATTTTGTACTGCTGCCTATCACCAAAGTATAGAAAAGCCTCCCAGATAAAGTAGATTGGAATAACAAAAGGTCGCTAATGGATATCCCAGAGTCTGAGGCAATCTTAATGCAACTTCAGGTTTTTGACAGATGTAAACCATACTCCTAAAGGTTGGATAGGACAAATATGTGTGTCCCATCTCAGTGCTGTACAGGCTGATTTAGAGTCTAGCTGTCGTGCCCAATGAAGGTTGCTTTTGGGACATGCTCCTCCTTCTCCTGCTTCTTAAATCCCATTCCTGATCTCAAGCAATGATTGTGCAGGTTTTTTGTTTTGTTTTTTAAGATGCCATATAATCCCCTGAAAGGGCTGCTGAGCCAGGTCCCACTGCAGATATGGAGATATCCGGTCCAGTGCTGTAATGTCCACTCTGCTTGTACCAGCCTGGTGGGTGGGGGTGCTGTGAAATCAGCTGTCTTCTGGGTTGCTGAGCAGTGAGTCCCTGTGGGTCTGTTCCAGCACTGCTGGGAAATCAGCTCTGTGATGCTGCTGGTCGGCTCTGACCCAGTTCAGTAAATTTACAGGTCACAGAATCTCCAGGTAGGGAATCCAGAGTAAAACTGAACCCTTGGACAGAGTCCCTGCTTGCTGAGATAGTGATCCTAGTCTTCAGGAAAAGGGTTCTGCCACCCTTCCTTCTTGAACTTTAGTTTTGTTGCCAAAACCAAAGTCCACTACCCATAAGGTCAGGGTGACCTGCTCCTGCCGAGGGATATACTGCACAGTGCTTGTGTCCTTTAATGAATACAGCAATAACCTTTTATTTATAAAATCAAAACATAAGTTCCAACCACAGAAACAAAACTCACATGGAATTATGGGTAAGCAACATTTATAATTAATATAAATAATGATGTCAAGTATCAGAGGGGTAGCCGTGTTAGTCTGGATCTGTAAAAGCAGCAAAGAATCCTGTGGCACCTTATAGCCTAACAGATGTTTTGCAGCATGAGCTTTCGTGGGTGAAAAGCTCATGCTGCAAAACGTCTGTTAGTCTATAAGGTGCCACAAGATTCTTTGCTGTAAATAATGATGGCTTTTCCCCTTCTCTAGAGGGAGCAGAGTTTCATCCCTCTGAATCTTCAGGCCCTGAGGCTTGCACTATTTTATTATTGGGGCATTTGTCTCTTATAATCTGACTTTTCTCTCACCTACCTGTGTGCCTCCCTCTAGCTCTGAGAGAATGAGGCGTCCCTTTCTGGGCTGCCATAGGGATAGGCAGAGAGTCATTTTCCCTGTGAGTAGGATACTGTAATGAACTTTCAGTTGTTGCCTATACCAGCAGCTGCTATGTGTCTGGTCCCTTCTGACACAACAAAGAGAAACGTCTGCCAAGGGCATTAAGAGAACTTGCTGACCAAGCTCTATTCTTTCTTCAACCTGCCTTTGCCAGATAATTAGATCCAGAGAGACACTGGAAATGCCGCTCCCTAGTTCAGATCGGAAAGGTCTGACGCTGGTTGTGGGGATGCTAAGGGAGAATTTAAAAATATATATATTTGCATTGCAAACATCCAAAGTTCAAATCCTTACATCCTTGAATATGAATGATGCTTTGCTGTCACAGACTACAGTGTGTTTTAATAACTGCTAGGAGTAGAATGGGAATTGATTTTGTTTTTGTCCTGGCTTAACTGAACACCTGTTCATTTTACAATAGGTTCAAATTATATCTATCTGTGGGTGTATGTTTATGCACCCAGGGAAGGCATGGTTTGCATGTTAATGCCCTATTGAACTTGTGTGTGCATGATGAGAAGACTTTTTAATGCTGTCTAAAGAGTCTAGAATCGGAATCTTATTGCTAATTAACAATGTTGCAAAAACTAACAGCATACCTTTACCTGAATGCTTGCTTTCCTACTCTCTCATTTTTTCTTCCTTCTACTGAACAGCTTTATTTTGCATTCCTGAATACTAGGAGAAGCATGAATGAATTGATGTGTAAAGAATCAAGAAACAGCATCTCCTCCCAATTAATCCAGTTGACAAGAGCCTGAACTGTAAACTGCAAGGATTTGAACTATTTTATACAATAGGCATTTTTCAGAAACCATTTTTCCCCCAATAATGTGTTTGGAATGTTTTACCTAAATAAGCTGCATCATTCCTTCCCCCTTACAATGACACAAAACTTGCTGTCAAGTATCAGAGGGGTAGCCGTGTAGCAAAACTTGCTGTGAGCATCTTTCAGAATTTTGTTTCTTCTCTGATCATAAATAAGCCAATATCCAAATGGGGACAAGCTGAATTACCTAAATTGCAAAGGAGTGAAAATAAGCTTAATTGAACAATAAGTAGAACTGAGGTGCCACTGCAGAGGGTTTCTGCTTATTTAAAAAATGTAAAAATTAAATGACCAGATGGTGGCAGCAGAAGTTAGAAGAGGAGGTGGCGGTGTATACTGCACAAATGACTCAAGATTTTAGATGATAGTCACCTTGCATCTCTCCTCCCCCTACTTCTCCCAAAAGAAATGATTGAAATCTATTTTCATAAGATAGGATCAACATCAACATTGATCTTGGTTTTTGAAACATTCATTGGATTTGCTCCGCTCTTTGTGAGAGCTCCTTAAAGTGAGAATGGTCTTTCTCTATTTCTTCAGGGCCATACATGCTGCTGTCGATCAAATAAATTGCTTTTTCTGTCACTCCCTATTCTCATCTAGCATCTTTTTTTTATCCCTTATCACAATCTGGTCACAATTGTAGCAAAGCGCTTCTTTTTCCTCGGCTGTTCCTACCATCTGGAATAAATTCTCTTCTGCCTCATTGACTCCCCAGTGCTAAAAATGTCTTAAAATTCATCAGTATAATGCTTGTTAATTTGTTTTCTCTCTGTGAAGCATATTTCTTCCAAAGTATCATCATATCTAGTGACTGGGAAAGGGGGAGGAAAGAATTAGCAATGGGAGAAAGAAAATATGCAATCCCATCTATTGCCTGTTACACAGCCTCTCAAAAGGGAATTCTAATTTTCCCAGGGGAGTGGGAAATTTTATTTCAACTATGGTCCCACTTTGAAATAATCTAGTATATTGAAAAGACCCTCTCAACTTCTGCTCCGCACAAAAAGCCAAAACAATGACCAACAGTGCTTTTTCTTCCCCCCTTTCCCACCGCTTCTCTGGACACCCAGAAGCAGCTAACTGATTCAGCCAGACCCCGGTGGTTGCAAAATGCCTTCAATAGTGGGTTTTGTTAGTTTTTTTTAAGATTTAGCTCCCTGCCCCCACCCCATCTCAATTAAAGGGGCTAATATTTTCTCTCTCTCTTTAACTGCTATTTCCATGCCTGTTGAAATCACCTTTGTCTTATCTGGACAGATTGCTTTCTTCCAAGCCCCATCCTCTACACAATTATTGACAAAGCTGAGTGACCCTCACACTGCATGAATCCAATGACCTGGAGACACAGAGATGAATGTCATAGCATACAATAATGTACCTCACTGGTAATCATGTTACAGATCCCACTCTGTGCCCAGCCTGCAGAAAGGGAGAGCCTTGGCTCTTTAGCTCAAGTTATAGCAGTTCATGTTTTTAGCTCTGGTTCAATCCCTGGTGTTTGGGCCAAGTTGGCAGCAAACACAATAGCACTCAAGCCCAAACCATCTGTCTCACAATTTTCCCTAGTCTTCATATAAACTGGAAATGGTGGGTGGGGAGGTAGCACTTTCCTCTTGATGGGAAGTTTTAGGAAAAAACAAAACCACTCAGTGGACTCCATCTAGCCTAGCCTGCGGAGACTCCACTTGCCCCTGAAGACATGTTGTCATTGTGAAAGGTAGCTAATGGGCCTCAAGAAAACAGCACAGATGTTTTGTTCTGTCAAAAGATAATCAACCACTGACTAGTGCAGGTCCAATTCTGGGCTGTACTACACGCAGGTCCAATTCTGGACTGTAGAGGATCAAGGAAATCTGAGGACTCCAAAATGAAGCAGAGCTGATATCACTACAGCCTTCTCAGTCTTCTCCAAAAAAGGTAAGATTAAAGACAAGGAGATGCCTGGCAAAAATGTCTACATCAAGAGATGTTTCCCGGAGCATGAGTCTGTTCATGCTGTTACATTACCTTATCAAAGGGGAGGTTTTGATGGTCTCTCTTCATGATAAACCTCACCAAAACATGGGTCCAAATCGCAATCCAGAACCTTAATCTCCCTAATCGCATCCAGAACCTCAGACGCTGACATTGGTCAAAAGCCAAGGGGAGACATTCCTACAGTTGTTTCCCCTGCCACGGGTCTGCTATTGCAGAAAGGAACTAATATTGTCCAAATCGAAACCACTTTATCCAGCCTGCTTTGTTTATACCCTTCCCAAAACATGACTAAAGTAAATAGTGAACTAACTGGTTTCCACAGCTTAAATGCTAACATCAGCCACTTACTTTGAAATCTTATGCTCGACTATTTTGTTTACAATTGATTTAAAATATATGACACAAACCCACATTTTTAATTATACTTTCAAGCATTTCAATTAGCCACATTTTATGTCTGCTTTCTTATTCCTGAGGCCTGTTCTACACTGCATGGTTAAGCTGATGTGAGCTGCCTTGTGTCGATCTAGCTGTGAAAGTGTCTTCATTTAAATTTGGCTCCTGCAGATGTAAGTGCCTCTCTACACTGATTTAGTGACCCCACCTTCCTGAGCATAGAGTCACAATCAAAGTTATTAGGTTGATGTAGTGTCAGTGTAAACACTGTGTTATTTACATTGACTGTTACTGGCTTTCAGGAGCTGCCTCAGAATGCCCCCACACTGACAATACAATCGATACAAGAGTTCCTGGTGAGGACACGCATGGCCAGCACAAGGAGCCAAGTGTGTGCACGCACAAGCGATTTAATAATGGAGGCAGCTGTATGCAGATGTAAGTCAAGTCGGCATAATTTTGTAGTGTAGACATGGCCTGATTTTCCTTCTCTGATGGGAATATCTATGTAGCTAATTTATCCTTCCATAGAAGGCAGACACAGACTTTAATACATGTGATAATATCCTTTCTCCGCTCCCCCCTTTTTAGACTCCTGTAGACTTACTTTGGGGTTGCTGCAAGATCACATTCCAGAGCAGTGGCTGGTGTTGCTACTACGGGTGCCTGTTGCAGACGTGAGTAATCTGATAATATGGAGCTGGAGGATGTTGTTGATCATTCTTAAGATAATATCAGTAACATTAAGTCTGACTCACTTTTTCAATCTTAACAGTATTAACCTAAAAAAAAAAAGTGGAGGGGGAATTAAGTTAGAAACCTGCTGTTGCTCCATACTGCAACAAGTCTAATATTACTACAGAAAGTCCATGCAGGACTCATTTCATGTCCTCAACTAAAGATAGGATCCACCAACGCCTGCCTCCACTGCCTCTTTTACGCAAGATTGAAATCAAAGCGTAGGAAGCAAAACAAGTCCTGCCCACGCTTATACCACTTGTTTCACTGATTATATTGCCGGTTTGAGAGGCAATAATAATACTTCACACTTCCCTAGCATCCGTCCATCTCCAGAACTCAAGCCATTTAATTAACCTTTAATTAAGCCTTTAATTAAATCAGCCTCCCAATTCCCCTGTGAAGTAGGCAAACATTATCACAATTTTTTTTCATTAACTTCAAGTATGGTCATCTCACAAGGGTAGGATGGGGAGGAGAATTGAGCTCAGCATAAAACTTCAGTGGACTTGCGCCCACTCACACCACTGGTGAATTCAGCTTCTGGCTTCTCTATTCCCAGTTCTGTTACTGACCAGTCTAAGACCAGGGACATGTGCACCAATATCTCCAGGCACAATATAGTGGCGGTATTGTCCACCTCATGTTACCAAGCTGTTGTCAAAACTTCACTCTGATTTTTATAATAAAAACATCCTTTTTTTGTTTTTTAAAAAAATGGAGCCATTTCATACACCTTGCCTCAGCCTGGGTAAGTCCTTCAGTCAGGTCCCTTTCCCACAAAGGAAAGTAGAAACTTGGCCACTTCTGTCTTTACAGCTGATTGAAACACACCATTGTAGAGTCACCCTTTTATGGAAACCTATCCCAGCAGGCTTTGCTCATCACTGGCCCTTTACATTTGGCAATGAAAAGCACCTTACGCCTGAAAGTGTCAATTTGGCAGCTGGCTGCTGCTTATTGCATCATCTTTCCTTCCAGCTTTAGGTCTTCCACTTACATTTCCCTAGTAATGGCTAAACATCAATTTTACCACCTGTGAAATGGGGTTAGGTCCCACCTGCTTTCCGGGGAGGTTGAGGCTTAATTAATTTAATGTTTTTTTTTAATGGGCTTGAGATTGACAGCTGGAAAGCACTAAGGAAGTGAGAGACAGGACCGGGACTCTTCAATTTAGCAGAGAAATGTATATCACAGTCCAATGGCTGGAAGCTGAAGCTAGACACATTCAGGTCGGAAATAAGGTGTAAATTTTTAACAGTGAGGGCAATTCAACCCTGGGGCAACCCATCAAGGACCATAGGGGATTCGCTCACTGGCAATTTTTTAGTCAAAATTGGTTTGTTGTTTAAGGCGTGGGCAGGAATACAGCTCTCCCCAGGCAGTCTCGCTGCCACCACCAGTAGTACCGTACCTGGCACGGCACGGTGTCACTGATAGAGACGTTGATCGGTGATGAGTGAGCAGCTGCCCTGTTTGTGGTGTTCAGATCCCTAGGCAGGGTGAGGCACCTCTGAGGGGAAACTGGCAGGCCCTTCATGCCAAATAGCAGGGCTGGGAGAGGATCCCTTTCCACATGAGCCTCTCCACACCCGAGTCTCCAAGTTGTATGTTCTCTATGCTGGGGATGCCAGGCCAGCTCTCTCTCAGGGTCTTAAAGGCTAAGCCTGGGTGAAACCATGTGCAGGAGTGAGGGTTGGGTTATTTGTTTTTGTTTTTTTCTTCAGGTTTCTTGTTAAATTTCCCCCCCCCCCCCCACTTGCTTTCACCTGCCTCACTCTGCCATGCTGGGTTTCTCTTCAGTTCAGGCTAAAAGAGCTGGCCGGCCTCCCTTGTACGGAGAATTCATCGTGGCCTGAACTGTCGTCCTCACGTCTTTTTTTCCTCACAGCTAGGAATAGAGAGAGACTGGAAGATGTGGAGCTCCCCTCCATGCGAGGCAGGGACCTTCTTCCACTGCTGCTGTTTGCCTGAGACACCTGCCACTGCTTCTGCCTTTCCTCTTGGGTAGGATAATTGCCTCAGCGGTGTTTGCTGTCCTCTCCACCCAGCTCGACAGCTCAAAGTCTCTCCTTCCCAGCCCTCCTTCCGGCCTCACCAACTGGGTTTCCTTGACTAGTCCCAGATGGCCTCTGCTGATGCTAGTCCCTGTCAACAGTCATGAAAGCACAGGTGAATGCTTTCCATCTCCCAGCTGTGTTGCTTAGCAACTGGGGTGCTGACTGTACTAGTGTCCCTGTATGCTGGTGCAGCGGTGAAGTGACAGAGGCTACCTCTTCCTTGGCTGTCCTCACCGGTGTTTGCAGTGGTGGTGTAGCCGTGTGAGACCCAGGATATTAGAGACACAAGGTGGGTGAGGTAACAACTTCTACTGGACCAACTTCTGTGAAGTCACTTTGTTACCCTCACCTTTCTCTGCCACCACCAACCCCGTCTTCTCCCCACTCCCGAGAATAGGCACCTGAGGTAAACACAGACCACTGTGTGAATAAGCTCTTGTGAGAGAAAGGTGCTTCCTCAGAACCTGACACTTACTGATATCATTCCAAAGCTATCTGAGGTAATAGCCATTGGTACGAGGTGGCCTAGTGTTAGTAGTGAAGTATTGCTTTGGGTATTTTACATTGGGTGGAAGGCTTTCCTGGCTGTCCGTACTTGGATTTGCACTGAAAAATGCACTAATGCATGGCATGTGGGTGCAGTGCACTTCATCAACCAACTCATTTGTAAGCCTCCTGGTCTCTGGTTAGATCTTACTTATGGTCCTAAACAAAAGCATGAGATGCATATCACTACGCTGGTTTGTATTAAAACACCATAGAGGGGTGTGATGCTCTGTAAATAGACAATAAGACAAGGTTTTTGCCCTGAGGTGCTTACAACCTTTCTATATGCAGCCCATAAAGACTTCGAGGGGTTGGAAAAGAGCTTAAAGGAGCAGTTTGTATTTACTTGTGATGTTACACTCATGAGACCTTTGCAATTGTTTAAGTAGCTATATTAACTTGTCGTCTTTTATTTAATGCGGGTATGATGATACTGAGCAGCTGCTCAGTGGAGCGTTAGTGGCGGAATGTTAGATGAAAGAAGTGAGTGCTTATAGATAAAGAGGTCTTTATAATTGAATCTTCATAGAAATGAATGAGTGTTTTGTTTATGATGGAAGGAAATTTCACAAGTCCTCTGCTTCAACTTATGAAACCCATGGCCTGAATTCTCCTACCCCCACCCCCTTGAACCCCTTGGCAGTTACAGCTGCTTCACACTGTCAAAGCCATGTGATGGGGCATTAATGTAACTGAGAATTCAGGCCCGAAAGGTTTTACGAACTTCCAACTTGTAACTCTACTGAGTTCTCCCATCCTATTGAACTGAAACAAACGTGACCAGTCAGGATACTGACCAGGCTTTCTTCAGTCATCAAAACCTGAACATGATGTAACCTGAGTAAGCCTGGTTATCGCAAGAATAAAAATTATTGTTGGGGTTGTTTGTTTAATTTCATGGTGAAATCCTAGAAGAAGGTTAATTTTCCTTAAGAAATACAGCAGCAAACAGGTGTCAATCACTGTGAAAACTGGTTGACTCAGACCTTTTCTGATCTGTTTGAAGACGTTTAGGGTGGAGCATCCAGATTAAGAGTCACCTCCCTACTCTACTCCTCCCCTTATCTGGGACTTCCATCTCACTTCTCCTTACTGCTGCTGCTCACATCTGGAGTGCGAGTGGGAACAGGTGCACCTCACCTCTGCAGCAGGAAGGAAACAGGCAGTGCAGCCAGCACAGGTAAATTCCTCCTCCCTCCCATGGGGAGATGCTGAATGGTCTGTGTGTGAACCTGGCTTTCTGAGCTTTCTAAGCTCTAAGGAGCTGGAAGGAAGGGTTACCTAGATGCCAGGGGGAACAAGCTGGGAATATGTTTCATGCTGTTGGAAGGGACCTGGATGAAGAGATGCTGGGGAGGTGTGTTTGAGTTCCCATGGTTAACCCCTCTTCCCCCAAAAAAGAGTCGCTTTTTGAGGACTGCCTGGCTTTTAAGCTTTGTGGTCTTTAGTGAAAAGGATCTTCCAGCGATTGGTGATTTGGAGGATGTTGGAGGGCTATGCTGAGCTGAAGGTCCCTCCTTCCTCAGGGATCCCCTCCACCATCCTAACCACTGGGCAAAGTCAGCTAGCAAGCAGCCAGAAAGCAGATGCTTCCAGGTGTGTATGCATGGCAGTCAGCCAGCTGACAAGCTCTTTTCTCCTCTTGGCAGATTACCTGCAAGCAGGCTCTGATTGTTTGTTTTTTATGAATGTATGTGAATTATTTACCACAAGTGCTGTGATTGGTCACCAGAAATCACATGGTATTGCTGTCTCTCCTGATTGGCTGACTGGACGACTCCTAAGCAGAGAGAAGGCACTTGTGGCACAACTAGTCATGGGTACGTGCACATTCAGCTATTCGCAGGGATAACAGCCATGTCCCCTTCTCCCATGCAAATTAAACCCTGTTCTTGGGAAAGGGGATGTCAACCTTGCCAAACTGAAAAGGGATTTGCAATGCCCTGTGAATGTTCATGTCTAAATGGGCCCACTTTGTCGAGCTCTAGTGCTTGGCCAAAGGGCTTTGTGGCTTAGGCTGGTATTTATCAACACAGCTGGGCACGTTCCCACACGCTGTTGGTATTTCAGGCCCCTTCCTCAGATGAAGTCCAGGGCTGCTTGGATCTTAGGGCATTGATTCAAACTCCTCTCTAGAAATAACTGTTATTCATATTGCCTCTTCTATCGCTTCTCCTCCTGGACAGGCACCTGTCTTCCCTGTTGGGGGAAGAGGTTGTAAAGCCCTGATTTATTTAAAATGCAACAAAGCACATTTCTCTGCACAGACTGTTGTACCAGTGTCCTGTTATGGAGTAAGCAGTAAGCTGAACCCATCTCTGTTAGGTAAAAAGGTCCTGGGGTATTTGAGATAGGGGAGAAGGCATATAAAAGAGAGCAGGTATTGGAGCTCAACAGCTAAAAAACAGAACATGGAGAAGCAGGGGAGACTGAACACAGTAGTCAATGCAACTATGAAATGTTCTTTAGGGCGATAATGCAGGTGCCTCATCTGACTATCAGGCAAGTGACATCAAAATCTCAAAAGCATTGCAGCCTGCCAGAACAGAGAGAAGGGAAACTCAGGTAATGATACCCCTCTGACCACAGCCATATTCCCAGCCTATTGGAATGCAGATTAGTTCTCTGTAAAATACCACCTGAGTTTTTGATTCTTTGTAACTGCTCTGCGTTTGTTTCTAAACTGTAACTTGCTTAGAATTTAGGCCATCATTTTCCCCATGGATTTATATCTAAATTATACAGCTGATAAAGCGGGAGATGTGATGAAGTAGGTTTCATAGATAGCGCCATAAGGCTGGTTGAAAGAGTGTGTTTATTTGTTTTTGTAATTTGAAAGTGTCTGACCTCTGTGCTAACAGTAATTCTTCTTTTAAAAAAACAAAAACAAATAAACTGTCTTTCCAACTGGTGTGCCTCTAAACTATTATCTGTCAAAATGGTGAGTTCAGAGTCCAGAAAAGGTTGTTTTTATTATCGGTACAGTGCCCAAAATTATGCCAAGTATGTTAATCAGCAAATAAAACCTAGTTCCTGCCCCCAAAGAGCGTACGGTATAATTTTACGTATGACACACAATGTGTTTAATAGACTCTCTGCTTTCAGATTCCCTCCCTAAAAGTCACTTCCTTTGTCTTAGCTTCTGCCACTTATCTCCCCTCTGGTGCAATCCATTTCCTCTCTGACCCCTAATTATATTCGGGGAAACAACAAAAGCAAAACAAACGCCTACAGTGTACATGTCCTGCAAGAAGGAAAATACAGTCTTCCCTTGGCACCAATTGACCTTTTTCTCCTCCCTTCTCTGGATGTTTTCCCCTTTCCTGTCTAATTTGGAATGTAAGCTCTTTGAGATGGAGACATTGTCTTCCTATTTCTCTGCAAAACATCTTGTTCACTTATGGCAATACATAGATTGTTCAGTGCACAGAGTTATTAAGACATGGCATTCTTCAATAACACCCCAATCCTCTGCATGCGAGATAATCTAATTCAGACCGACTACTCTGAGTGGCTTACAATGTTCCTTTCGGTGTTCATTAATTCACACTTACTATTTTAAATTTTATTTTGCCATTCTGGCTGCCCATTAAGGTTTTTAAATTCATTTTGTCATTCTTCACAATCCTTCGCCAACCTAAATATTTCACAGCAGCTTTTGCTCCCTCCCCATTCACTCCGTATGCCAGGTTACTGATAAATATGTCTACTGGGCTAGATCATCAGCTGGCGTAAATTAACACAGCTCCATTTGGGTTAATGGAGCTATGACAATTTATGCCAGCTGGACCACAGAATACAATTAGTTCTAGTATTGATTTCCAAGAAACCCTACTATTAACGTCTGTCCATGGTAAGAAATATATGGGTATTCCTGTATCAGAGGGGTAGCCGTGTTAGTCTGGATCTGTAAAAGCAGCAAAGAATCCTGTGGCACCTTATAGCCTAACAGACGTTTTGCAGCATGAGCTTTCGGGGGTGAATACCCACTTCTTCGGATGGGTATTCCTGTGTCATGTCAATGGGGATTTTTTTGGGTGTTACTTTAAACTGAGACCCATCATAACTCGTACATAGGCATCCTAAGTAAGAATGAAAGGTAGGCCCTGGTGGTATAAAGGATAATGCTTTTATCTGAGCAAATAGGAGTAAAGATGAGCCAAAACCAGAACACTTATTTGAACCAACTCCACTTGGAGAAAATGAGGCCAGAGCCAATCTATCCTGACTTGGGTTTTGCAAAACACAAACCCAACCTTTTGAGGTTTTGTAAAGACATCCTGATCCCTAATCTCCAGTACCTGTCTATACCACACCCTATCCTAATTTTGAATTGCACACCTAACTACTCCCTAGCATGGGAGGACTTAGACAAAACCTTGGCATGTTTTTTTTATCTAGATTCTGACAGCCCATGTGCTCAGGACTCTACAAACATTCCATAATGATGATCACTGCCCCAAGGGGTTCACAGTATAAACTGGACACTAACATATGATATACACGGGAAAAGTTCAATATAATTAGAGTACCATGTTTGTCTCTCTTTTTGGTGGATTATTATTAATCTTAGTGGAAGGAGAGTGTTGAGGTTCTGATGAAAGAGAGGCAGGTTTGTGTGGCACAAAAGGGGTCATGTTTCCCAGTGCAAGAATGACACAGAAGAATGCAAAAAGGCAAAAGGAAGGTTTAAGTATCAGGAGGGTACTAAGAGGAAATGAGGCTGTCTCCAGAGAATATTTATTTAAAGCCCAGCATGCGAATTGTAGCAAGCATTTGAATGATAACTCTTTGTGCATTCCTGTGCTTGCTGCACTTGCTTCTTGGACCTCTTGCTAGATCTTGAGTGCCAGTTAATATTCCTCAAAGTGTACAGTTTCCCAGAGCATAGCCAGAAATGCTCATTGGATCCCAATGTCTTCTGTTTTCTTTCTTTTTTTTTTTTTATTTCAACCGGTTCCAGCCTCCTGGCCTTGCTCTCTGATTCCAACACAGAAAACAATGCCCTCAGACATTAACTGTCTCCTTGTCTCTGAAGATTCAATCTCTAACTCTGGTGTCAATGCATCTCACATGTATGATGTGAGAATCATGCATGAACATGCCAATGTAGTCATTGTTACATTTGCCATACGTGCTCTGCGATCCTTGCGTTTTTGTAGCTGGGACGCTAGGCTGTTCCCCAAAACCTGGGATGTCTGGTCACCTTAACTTTATAGGAATCTCATTTGTTTATCTCGGTTGTTCAGTATTCAAGTTTTAATGAAGCCAAAGTTCTCTGGAGCAATTAAGAAATCACATCCAACCTGGCTGGCTGGACTCACACCCTATTAATTACTTTGCTTGAAGGGAGTTAATGTTCCTAAAAATCTTACCTACTTGCTTTTTGCCAGCAATAACTTTGCTACCTTCCCATTAAAAAGCATCCAGCTGCCATGCTCTTCTGTAAGATAATAGCAATGGAATGGTCTAGATAATTAGTCCTGCCACAAGTGCAGAGGACTGGACTAGATGACCTCTCGAAGTCTCTTCCAGTTCTATGATTCCCATGCATTAAAAAGCCCCTGCCATGGGCAATCCAGTTATTATGCAAATCCTTCCCCCTTCTCCTCCAGTGGTACCATGGCTCTTTCTATATTTCTTTTCCAATTGCTGTTGATTACCACTCTGTTGTTATAAGGACAGAGCCGTGCATTGGGATTTCACTGGAAGTCAAGTGCCTTGGTGTGACAACATTGTAAACTCCAGGGCACTGCGTTTAGAGAGGCAAGGCTCCTCTGAGTCATCCTGTTGTCAGGGTGATCAATGACAGGGCGACTTCGAACGTTGTTTTTTATCCTTTCAGGTCCAGCTACCCAGCAAGTTGGATCAGTGATGTCAAGCTTCAAAGGCAATGCCCTTAGAGGCACTTTCTTCCTGGTCTTCGGGCTTGGGTGGTCTGTGAAATACCCATTGAAATACCTGAGCCGGACGCTGAATGCAGACAATCAGGCAGGCCGCTGGATCCAGAAACTGGATATCCTCGAAGGGGCAGCCAAAGCTTTCCTGGCTGTAGCAGGTAAGGACAGACTATTAGTCACTACTTTCCCCAGCAGCCCAATGGCCCATGAAAAACCTGTCATTATCATGCTGCGAGTATTCTCTCATCAGAGACTCTGTGGACTTACCCCGTGGCAGAAAATGGATGGTTCTGTTTTCAGACGCCTTAGTGGCATTCATTTTAGCATTTTATATAGAAGTCTTACAACATCCTCAAAAACAACCAGGCAAACCCTACATCACCCTATAAGCATGCTTTATGAATTAAATACCAAGAAGTGTCTCCAATGGATGATCCTAAACAAACTCCACTGGGACTTCTCATTCTCTCCAGCCTGGAGGATATTCTGCTTCCTATCCTCATTTAGAAGGAAAAAACATGATCTGTATTTGCCTCTACTGTCTAGGGATGCTGGCTGAGCAATTCGTCCCCGATGGCCCCCACATGGGTCTCTACAGTGGAGGGACCTACAGCTGGGAGAAGCTGACTAACTGGCAGTACACGACCATGTACCTCTTTTATGGCCTCTCGGGCATTGTGGATGTTCTCGCCTATTCCCCGCTCAAGCTGTCTCTGGGACTGGATCGCCTCTTGCTGTCTGTGGCTATGTTCACTGAAGGTGAGTAGTAAGTAATGATAAAAGGTCTGAACAATTTGGCTGACAGAACTTTCAAATGACAGAAGGTTGGTTGAGAGAACATAGCTAGACATCTAATAAACTGCTTCACCAGTCACTGGGTCACATTTTGATAGGGTTGAATATGAAACTGTGGCTGGTCCCCAGGTTCATGTGACAAGTCTCAGAGCCTCAACTGAAGCTCTCAATGCACGTGGCCCAAGGTCTGAGCCTGCAATTAAACCTGGCCAGTTCGGTGAGGTTTTGTGTTCTTGTTGTGAGCATCTTGCCCAGTTCTAATTACACACATCCAGCAGGGCAATGAAACAGTCCCAAGGCCTTTTGTTTTTGGTTGTGCAACATCTCAACTCGGCCATGTTGTGTGGCAACAAAGGCAGCAATAGTATATGTCCACTATGTGACAGCTAAAGAGGGGAACCAAACTTTGCTTTAATAACCAGAAAGGCAGAACCAGCTTTGGAGGCATGGGAAACAGGTGTGCATAGGGCACTGCCTGCAGTGATGAGTTGGATATTTGGAGGCTATGCATAATTTACAGCCACTAGATGGCAGTGGTGGTTTAGGGAGAGGAAGCTCCTTCCCCTCTCCCATCGTCCTGTGTGATTATGGGGAAGGAGGTTGGTTGTGTTTTTAGGATCTGATCTAGGGTGACCAGATGTCCCAATTTTATAGGGACAGTCCTGATTTTGGGGTCTTTTTCTTATATAGGCTCCTATTACCCCCCAGTCTCTGTCCTGATTTTTCACACTTGCTGTCTGGTCACCCTAACCTGATCCTTCTTGTGGGGTGACTTATGGTGGACCAAAACGGAGCTTCTTTTTCTTGGCTTGATCCTTGGCAGGGAAGAAATTTCAGTATAAAGCTCATTGTTATGCTCCGAGATGGGGACTGACTCTTATTGCTGCTGCTTGTTTTGGAGTGGGAGTGGGTACTGCGGGCACACCTGTCTGATGTCCTATGGGGCAGACATTATAATCTAGGGCAAAAGAAGCTTTAAGCTCTGCCTTGCTGGAGGAAGCGGATAGTCTCGGGTGCAATTTTTTTTAAGCTTGCTACTATGGGGTATAATGTGTTATCCTCCTTGCCGCTCCCCATGACTGAAGATTATCAGAGTGGGGAGCGCTCACCTGATTTTGTCCCATGAAATTCTAATATCCATCTTTGCCTAACAGGCAGGTAGTTGCACATGCACAAAGCAGAAAAAAAATGTATCCATCTATTCCATTAAATGCAACCCACGCTTCCTATGGTCACTGATGAATCCTCTTCACTCACTGTCTTGATACAATTTAATTATGTAATGTGGTTTGATTTTTTTGGCAGGTTTCCTGTTCTGTTTCCATGACTACAATAATACCGCTCTGGATCAGCACCTCCACTCCTTGCTGCTCATCGCTATATTTGGTGGAGCCCTTTGCGCCCTGATGGAAGTGTTCCTGCGGGATCACACCATCCTGGAGTTCTTCAGAACCAGTTTCTTCATCCTCCAGGGATCTTGGTTCTGGCAGGTCAGTTGTTCTGATCTGATACTTTCAGCTGAACTATAGGTTTGATGGGGACAGGGGCAGAAGAGAAGGCAGTGCTGTTATTGTTTGTATTGTGATAGCACCTAGGAGCCCCAATAATGGAGCAGGACCCCATTCTGTTAAGTGCTGTACCAACGCAGAACAAAAAGACAGCCCCTGCCCCAAAGAGCTAACATTACTCATTATAGACCAATGGTTAGTTTCCTTTAATTATTGGTGATCTTGCCAGGTATTTCTTAAAAAATACCATGTAACTATATAGCTGTTCATTCTTCCAGATAATCTGGTAATGACACATTGGGCCAAATTTTCTATTACCTTCAGTGGATTTACACCCTGGGTGAATTTTTCCCATTGGGTCCTTAAATCATTTAGCTCCTACTTTGGGAAGGAACGTCCATCTGTGTTTGTACTGCTAAGCAGCTGTTGTAGCATAATGGTATGTTGCTCACCCAGTTTCACTTTATGGGGAAAGGATGTGGTAAGACCAATAAAAACTTCTTTAAGGTATTTAAGTCACTGTCAAAAAGGATTTAATCTCTGGATTCTGTAAATTGGCCTGAATATTTCACCATATAACCGTAGGTTTCATGCTCTTGTCTTGCACTGCAGCTACTATATGGAGACTTGACTATATATGCAATATTGACCACTCCAAATATTACAAAATCTTGAATTGGGCCCCCCCAAAATCAGGAGTAGAAAACTCACCAAATACTGTGAGACTTGCAATATAATTGTGAAAGTTGGCAATGCAGTACAGTATATGTACCTCAGGCCATGTCAAAAACCCATGAGCTGTAAGACCTGCATTAATTTTTCCAGTGGATAGGCCACCAGACGGAAGGTCAGAAGCCCAGGGTTCCTCACCAGCTCTGCCTGGGATGCATTGTACTAGCTCAGGAAAGTCACTTTGCTGCTCATTGCCTCAGTTTCTCTACCTGTCAAATAGGCGTAGCATTCACCTGCCTTTAAAGGCTTTGTTTGTTAATGTGAGTGTTTGTTAATGAGTCAGAGACAGAATCATGTTGCCTGACTCCAGAGTCTTTGTTTTAACCACTCTATATAATATTTCTTGTCTAGGAAATCACTCTAATCTCCTTGTGTCCAGCACCTTGGACTAGACAAATTCTAGTGCTCAGGAGAAGGGTTTGGGGAAGGGGAGAGCAGAAGGAATAGGCTAGGTCGAGGTTTGCCCCATGTCAGTCCTTCTGTTCAGAATTGTAAAAGTGAGCCTATTCATTCCTGGCGTCCGAAGAGTTAAGAGACCCATGTATCATTAACAAATCCCCCTGTTTTAAAAAGTTTGTCAAGCCAAGAGGTTATTGCAAGCAGGGGGAATTGGTGAGGGCAGTGGTTAGTGAGCCAAGAGCGTTCTGCTTCTAGTCCATGGGTGGATTTGTCCATATCTCAACTAAATGCTAAGGCTGCTATAATAATTAAAAGGTGCAGAGATGTGCTAGAGGGGCTGATACCCATCTTTTGCTGTAAAATGGTTAATCTTTTCTTCTTCTAACCAGATTGGGTTTGTGCTGTCCCCACCATGGGGAGGGCCAGGTTGGGACCAGACTGACCGTGGAAACTTCAATTTCCTCACCATGTGTTTCTTCTGGCATTACGCAGCTGCTCTTCTCGTCACAGCAGCCAACTCTGTTTTTTCTTATTGGTATGTGGTGGGGCGGGGCAGTGGCATGCCAGGACTAGACAACAATTTGTGTCTACTTTACAGTCATCATTTGTCAGTGGCAGATAGTTTGTGCAATAATTAGAGCTACTTCAACAGCACTGCAGTGCTATGCTGAGCAACCTGTTCACATTTTGCTGTGTGCACAGAATTCAGATTAGTACCAATGGGAGTGACGTGTATGTGTCAAGTGTAGGAGAGAATCAAAACAAATGAGCACCTAAAGCTGCTGCTGTTCTATGGGTAACAACCTGTTTTTATGACGGGTGCTTCCATAATAACTTAATTACTGTTGTTGCTCGAAAATATTTAATTGATTCCCTCATTGTTGATACAGGTAGCAGTGGGCTTTTAGGGAACAAACAGTCTGACTAGTTGAATATACCAGATTAACATAATCAGACTAAAAGCATATGCCTAAATTAAATGTTCTTCTGTGACAAATGACAGTGAAGGATCCCATGTTACATAGAGTTGAACAGTTTTTGGTGTAACAAAGATAGCAGGGTTCCCAGACCATTTGAATTTGCGTAAAGCCACTAGGAGACAGGCTTGTTGCCATAATCAGTTACTAAGTTAGATCAGTTATCATCAGGCCAGTGTGCACATTCATATTTTTCTTTTCCTTTTTTTATGCAGGTACAGAAAGGCATGTCAGGCAAACTTTGGAAATATTGATGTTGAACTCGACTGTGGGTTTTGTTTACGGAAAACCAACCAAAGCCCTGAACCTGTCCTCCTCCCAGAAGATGGGATGGATGAAAAGTGAGGACTTGACTGATTTCTCTGCTTTCCTGATGATTGTCCCCTTAAGATGAGATTTTTATTTGCCATTTTAAATAAAGTTGAGACTTTATAATGGAGTATCTAAGGTGGGAGGAAAGTGTGCACAATGTCCCATTATGCAATATGTACAGAATTAAGGTGTAAGAATTTTCTTTCCCCAGCCTCCCGTCGCTGCAGATTCCCTTATACTCTTTAGAGCTGAAAAGTGTGCTGATTTTTTTTTCCTTTTTAAGTTATTTTTTTTAAAGTAATACTGTACATATTGGGTGTAGACATTCAAATGTTACGACTACACTACATGAGCAAGTTGGCATTTGGATTCTCATATCTGTGCGGTTGGCTAAGCTATTTGCAGCTCCTTTAGCTAATCTAGTTTCCAAATTTAATTGAGATTTAGCATTGAACTGTAGAGTTGGAAACCCTAGACTGGCATTTCATGAACTACCCTGAAATGGGTTTCAGCAAAACCCCTGGGTTACAGGTAGAGTACTGAGAGAGATACAGGAAGGTCATCATTCTCTTTCATGTGTTAATACTATATATTTCATTATTTTTGTGTACAGTATAATTTAATTTATATAATTTTCAAGTACATATGTCTACAAATAAAAATAGTATTTTAAAAAGGCATGTTTACACACATCTCTTGAGCTAATGCACCAAGAAGGAAAAAAACTTGTGTACACAATTATTTTTTCCATTCTAAACATTTCTGAAATTTAGCTCACCACTTGTCCCCACCCTCTGCCACTCTAAATATCAGCAGAAATTTCCAGGCTGGAAGCTCTTGCTATGGAATAGTCTCCTAAAGGAAGTGATGGAGGTTTCATCCAAAAAAGAAGTGCAACTCATGCTGGAGGAATCACTGAAAATTGTGCTATAGGGCTCATTCTTGCACAAGCTCGGGCACATGAACTAGATGTGCTGGGGCTAGGTAGGCCTTTTCTACCTCTGCTTTCCATGATTCTGTATGCTTTCGAGTGGGAACAGAGAGAAGAGAAAATGAACCAAGAAAGAAGGTAAAATGGCCATTGTGCACGAGCATTACACAAGCAGAGATTCATTTAGGAGGTGCTTATCCACCAGCCTATCCAGACTGCTAATTAATGTATTGGGGGTGGGGAGATTTGTTAGAGGCATGCGTCCCTCCTTGTGGGTATGGATACAGGCAGTATCTCCATGTTCCTACTACTAGACCTTTCTGCAGCTTTCAACACAGTAGATCACAAAGAGCTGCTGACCTGCTTACCATGCATGGCACAAGCCTCTTGAAGTCATAGCACAGAAAAGAGTGAAACTCGGCAATGCAAGCTGCATATGTTCTACTCCCCTTCCCTGAAGGCATGCCTCTCCACCCACCACAACTGGACAAAGTGATGCAAAGCCCCAGGGTCTCGCTCAACACATGAGTTTGTTAGATGAGTTGACCTGCTTCCCTCTCTGGAAGATATCACTTCATTCTAGCCAAATTGGGTTTCTGCTGTACCGACCTTGGGGAGGGCCAGCCTGCTACCGAACTGACCATGGAAACATGGTGTTCATTACCATGTGCTTCAGCTGGCACTATGTGGGTACTCTCCTCCTCATTGCCACAAATTACACCATTGTTTACTGGTATGTGATGAGGCTAGGCCGGGGGAGAATAGTTGGATGTGCGTATATTACAGAAACTAGCCAGGATTTGTCAGTGAGCCACAATAGGTACAAAGCTCTCTAAATTCCATTAGACTGATACAGTGAGAGGTTTAATTTTGATGTGTCGACAAAACTCCTATTGGTGCCAATAGCTTTAAGATGCACAGGACAGCAGACCCCTGCAGTTCCATATCTTTGCTTGATGCAAGGCAATAAAATATGTAGACTTGGACATTATTTGACTGATAGCTGCTTATTGAAAGTTTGAGGGCAATCTGAAAAAGCAAGCCAGAAGATACAAAACTTGCAAGAAGAGCAGGGAATAGCGTTGAAATACTTAACCAATTTACTGCTGCCAAAAGCGTACATCCCAGTTGTTGTCTTCTCTGGGTCATCCAGTCAAACCAATGAAATGCTGGGTACATGCCAGGTTGGTCTCAACGTTATGACTATCTGCATACAAGCATAACTACCTGGCAAGACATTCTTCACTGAAGTGGTTTAACTAAAAGTCAAAGCTTTTATACTATGTTCATTTGGGGGAAAATGGAGGCCAAGAGCCCCATTTTTGGTATCCTCTAACAAATATGCTGGGCCTTCAAAAACTACTTATGCATACAGGAGGTAAACATATCAGAGTTGTTAGGTTCTTTTTAATTGCATCTGTATCGGTGCATGTCTATTGCAGCTGCCTTAAGAAGTGGAAGAGAAACATTGGAGACAAAGAGATTGAATCTGAAAAAATTAAGTCAGACATGCATTTACTCTGCCATTCTCAATGGATCAGATGAAAAGGGAGGATGATGGGTCCCAGCTGGTGGTTCTTTCCTAAAGATCCTGAGGAATTTTAAAAGGAAATTTTGTGTGTGTGTGTGTGTGTGTGTTGTTTTGTTTTTCCCAGTAAACACTTAATACTAATGCTTCAGTGGGTGTAACCTGGTAGATAAAGCACTGGAGTAGAATTGAGACCTGGATTCTATTCCTAGCTCAGCCATGGTTCTGAGCTTGGGCAAGTCGCTTCACCTTTTTGTGCCTCAGTTTCCCAATCTGTAAAATAAGGATAATGCTACTGAACTACTTTATAAAGTGCTTTGAGATCTACAGGTAAAAAATGCAATATAAGAGCTGGCAAATATTTATTTTTATTTTATTATATAAGAGGTGAGTGATATTATTTTTTCTAGCATAAACATAGTCTCAAGATGTGGAAACACCTTCTCTCCCCTATTAGTTCTATTAAAACCCTTTAGAACATGCATGCATCCATGCTTTTTTTTTCCCACTGATGTTTAAAAAATTGATTGTAGATGGCATATTCTTTACATTCATACTGAACCATAGAGCTGAGAAGACAAGGGTCCGCAGACCAATGCTGCCCCCTTTGCCAAGTAGTAGAAAACTTGGGGACTTTGATGTGGGTAGCTTCCCCTTGAAAGAAAAACTAGTGAGACAGACTCAGGTGTGTCTTCTAGTGTGATTTTATTTGTACAAATTGTACAAAAAGTCCTGTTAACGTTGAACAGAGATGGACAAATCTGCGCTCTGGCAGTTCCACATATAGAAACCACTGATTCTAATGTTATGGTCAAGAAACAGTTCCCTCCTCTCTTAGCCTTGCTCTCTGTATTTAGTCATTGCTCAAGCCTGTCTCAGAAGATCCCCCATCCCTATTTCAGACCCCTTTGGCCTACATTTACTGCTGCAAGGTAGCTTTGATGTCTACAAGCACCTCAGCTTCTTTTCCCATCTTTTTCAGTAGAAATACCAATGTACTTTCTGTCATTGAAAATCTTCTCCTTACTCCCAACTAAGATGAGTGGAAAAATTGATTATTTTTTTTGTTCAGTTGCTGAGCTGAAAAAAGTACTGTTTAGTTTCTAACTGAAAGTGAAGGTTTTTAGTTTTCTTGCCAAATGGAGAAAACACAAACAAAAATTGTTTGGTCAAATGAAATGTTTTGAATGTAAATTCAAAACGTCATTTCATTTAAAAGTCATTTTAAAAACTGGAGACCCTTTTTCTTTTTTCCAGGTTTTTTTTCCAACCAAAACTATTTGCCAAATTTGACCTAAATTCACAGATAATTTTGGTGCCCTGAAAAATGCATTTTGGCAAATTAAGTACGCACTGAATTTTATTTATTTATTTTGGCCTTTCTCTACTCATGATATTGGTGCTGCTGTTTAAGAGGTAGCTGATTTTGGGGCTTTCAGATGCATCTGTAGCATCTCTTGCTGCATCTTGACATATTAGGCCACTTGGGTGTTTAAATATGCAATTCAGTGTCTAACTTGAAGCATCTATGTATGGAAAATTTTGGCCAGTATTCAGCATGAATTTAAGCCCCTCTTTTGAGTCTTTCAGTACCGCAAGGTGCTGAGCTCAGTGGCTTGCACCAGTACAACATTTAAGCACGTGCTCAACTTTAAGCACATGAGAGTAATCCGATTAAAGTCAATGGAATATTCATGGTCTGAAAGTTGGTCACATGCCTAAATGTTTCATTGGATGCAGCCAGAGTACTCAGCACTTGGCAGGATCCAATCCCTCGTTAATGAATAATTCATAAACTAGGTGTGGTATATTGAGGACTGTGCTGGAATTGCAAGCTATCACTGTAAGAGGATCAGCAGTGAGGGGTGTTTTAGGTCCTGCTTGCAGGGTAGAAGATTCTATAGCGAAGCATAACAGAAGAGTCAGTTTGAAAAGAGCTCACTTAAAGCAAGGTGGGGTGAGTTGTGCCTCCCTGCAGTAGGGAGCAGCCTGTTTTTCTTTCCCTCTGTTTTTAGATTCTTGCATGTTGTTCTGAATTCTAGAAAATAAAGTAGTGTTATGTTGCAACCTTCCAGGAAGAGTATGATTGGGTTTTTTTAATCGAATTCTCTGTGTGTATGCCAAAACATAACACTGAGCTCTCCTGTCTGAAAATATTTAGACTTGGAAGGATTAGATATTCATCAGTAAAAGTTGATTTCGTGCCCTCCCCAGCACACAAACAGAATTGTTTTTTCCCATCAATCAATAATGATTGAAATTTACAGAGGCAAACTAAGAAAAATACTGCTTGAAAACTGATTAGAGTTTGATTTAAGGGCATTTATTTTATATATTTTTGACGATGTGATGTTAATAGCTTGTGTTTTAATGGTTATAAAGCTTTAACATTTTGAATCTCAACGTCTACTGTTAAATTGTCTGACCTCCCCCACCCATTGTCTGGCATAATATTTCTCACAACTGTGAAAATTTAACTGCTAAAAAAATTTTAAAAAGCTTAAAACACAAAATTTTGTGAACATTTTAAATAAAAATGCTTAAAATAAACATTGAAATTATCTGTCAATTATTTTTTAAAATCAAATTGGTTTTTCATAAGTGTTCACTGCGTAGTTTGGAAGATTAATTTTCAGGCTGTGATTGGTTTTGGCTATTTGCTATTGTGTGGTTGGTTGTCTAGGTCATATGGTTTTGTTTCTGCTCCCTGACTTGATGACTGAAGCTTTTTAAACAAGAGAATAATCAATAACAATTAGTTGAAAGTAAATAATACATTTAAGGGGATGAATTTTGCGGACAAATACTCATTCCTGTTAAAATTTATGAAACTTGGGAGTTTGTGAACGCATCACAAATACACAGTGGTTTCCTGAATACTTCACATTGAATAATATGATTCAACACAAATCACAATTTTTGGTGATAGTATTCATGAATCAGGGGGGTTTGTTTTATGGCTGGCACTACTGAACTGTAACTGTTAAAAATCTACAAAGGTGAATATTAGCCATAGAGCCAGTCCCTTTTAGCATTTCCTTATGTTGCCCTCAATTCAGTCCTGAAGAATGGACAGGTATTTGAAATTTTGACACAGCTTCTTTTTTGCTATTGCCATTGCTCAGCAAGCAAAAGGGCACAGCTGGCATTTTACGTTATTGCACTCTAAACGAATAGGTGCTAGATGAACAAATGCACTGAAATGCTTAACAATGCAAATTGTTCTCATTGGGAGCAGACCTGTCACTCAGGCACCAGGGAATGCTAGATTCATGGGTGTTCAAGGAATCAGTGTTGTACAAATCACTGTTGTTTAATGCAGTGGCTCTCAACCTTTCCAGACTATTGTACCCCGTTCAGGAATCTGATTTGTCTTACATACCCCAAGTTTCACTTCACTTAAAATCTACTTGCTTACAAAATCAAACATAAAAATACAGACATGACACAGCACATTATTAATGAAAAATTGCTGACTTCCTCATTTTTACCATATAATTATACAATAAATCAATTGGAATGCGTGGATGAGACGATGGTGTAGAGAGGAGGGGTTCACGTTCATTAGGAACTGGGGAAACTTCTGGGATGGGAGGAGCCTATACAGGAGAGATGGGCTCCACCTAAACCAAAGTGGAACCAGACTGCTGGCACTAAACATTAAAAAGGTTGTAGAGCAGTTTTTAAACTAGGAGATGGGGGAAAGCCGACTGCTGCAGAGGAGCGTGTGGATCGGACACAGACTTCTCTTAGGGGAGAGTCTGATGATAGAGAATCTCCAGGTTATAGTCAGGAGCAGAGGACTGAAAAGTATAATGTAAGGGCCGGATCAGATGATAAACAGTCACATAAAAAAGAATCTGGCACATCAGAAAAAGGCAGGCTAATAAACAGGGACAAGTTTTTAAAGTGCTTGTACACAAATGCCAGAAGTCTAAATAATAAGATGGGTGAACTAGAGTGCCTTGTGATAAAGGAGGATATAGATATAATAGGCATCACAGAAACCTGGTGGACTGAGAGCAACCCATGGGACACAATCATTCCGGGGTACAAAATATATCGGAAGGACAGAACAGGTCGTGCAGGGGGAGGAGTGGCACTATATGCGAAAGAAAGTGTAGATTCAAATGAAGTAAAAATCGTAAGCGAATCCACATGTTCCATAGAGTCTCTATGGATAGAAATGTCATGCTCTAGTAAAAATATAACATTAGGGATCTATTATCGACCACCTGACCAGGACAGTAATAGTGATGATGAAATGCTAAGGGAAATTAGAGAGGCTATCAAAATTAAGAACCCAATAATAGTGGGGGATTTCAATTATCCCCATATTGACTGGGAACATTTCACTTCAGGACGAAATGCAGAGATAAAATGTCTCGATACTTTAAATGACTGCTTCATGGAGCAGCTGGTACGGGAACCCACAAGGGGAGAGGCAACTCTAGATTTAATCCTGAGTGGAGCGCAGGAGCTGGTCCAAGAGGTAACTATAGCAGGACCGCTTGGAAATAGTGACCATAATACAATAGCATTCAACATCCCTGTGGTGGGAAGAACACAACTGCCCAACACTGTGGCATTTAATTTCAAAAGGGGGAACTATACAAAAATGAGGGGGTTAGTTAGACAAAAGTTAAAAGGTACAGTGACTAAAGTGAAATCCCTGCAAGTTGCATGGGCCCTTTTTAAAGACACCATAATAGAGGCCCAACTTCAATGTATACCCCAAATTAAGAAAAACAGTAAAAGAACTAAAAAAGAGCCACCGTGGCTTAACAACCATGTAAAAGAAGCAGTGAGAGATAAAAAGACTTCCTTTAAAAAGTGGAAGTCAAATCCTAGTGAGGCAAATAGAAAGGAGCACAAACACTGCCAACTTAAGTGCAAGAGTGTAATAAGAAAAGCCAAAGAGGAGTTTGAAGAACGGCTAGCCAAAAACTCCAAAGGTAATAACAAAATGTTTTTTAAGTACATCAGAAGCAGGAAGCCTGCTAAACAACCAGTGGGGCCCCTTGATGATCAAAATACAAAAGGAGCGCTTAAAGATGATAAAGTCATTGCGGAGAAACTAAATGGATTCTTTGCTTCAGTCTTCACGGCTGAGGATGTTAGGGAGATTCCCAAACCTGAGCTGGCTTTTGTAGGTGACAAATCTGAGGAACTGTCACAGATTGAAGTGTCACTAGAGGAGGTTTTGGAATTAATTGATAAACTCAACATTAACAAATCACCGGGACCAGATGGCATTCACCCAAGAGTTCTGAAAGAACTCAAATGTGAAGTTGCGGAACTATTAACTAAGGTTTGTAACCTGTCCTTTAAATCGGCTTCGGTACCCAATGACTGGAAGTTAGCTAATGTGACGCCAATATTTAAAAAGGGCTCTAGGGGTGATCCCGGCAATTACAGACCAGTAAGTCTAACATCGGTACCGGGCAAATTAGTTGAAACAATAGTAAAGAATAAAATTGTCAGACACATAGAAAAACATAAACTCTTGAGCAATAGTCAACATGGTTTCTGTAAAGGGAAATCGTGTCTTACTAATCTATTAGAATTCTTTGAAGGGGTCAACAAACATGTGGACAAGGGGGATCCGGTGGACATAGTGTACTTGGATTTCCAGAAAGCCTTTGACAAGATCCCTCACCAAAGGCTCTTACGTAAATTAAGCTGTCATGGGATAAAAGGGAAGGTCCTTTCATGGATTGAGAACTGGTTAAAGGACAGGGAACAAAGGGTAGGAATTAATGGTAAATTCTCAGAATGGAGAGGGGTAACTAGTGGTGTTCCCCAAGGGTCAGTCCTCGGACCAATCCTATTCAATTTATTCATAAATGATCTGGAGAAAGGGGTAAACAGTGAGGTGGCCAAGTTTGCAGATGATACTAAACTTCTCAAGATAGTTAAGACCAAAGCAGATTGTGAAGAACTTCGAAAAGATCTCACAAAACTAAGTGATTGGGCAACAAAATGGCAAATGAAATTTAATGTGGATAAATGTAAAGTAATGCACATTGGAAAAAATAACCCCAACTATACATACAACATGATGGGAGCTAATTTAGCTACAACGAGTCAGGAAAAAGATCTTGGCGTCATCGTGGATAGTTCTCTGAAGATGTCCATGCAGTATGCAGAGGCGGTCAAAAAAGCAAACAGGATGTTAGGAATCATTAAAAAGGGGATAGAGAATAAGACTGAGAATATATTATTGCCCTTATATAAATCCATGGTACGCCCACATCTCGAATACTGTGTACAGATGTAGTCTCCTCACCTCAAAAAAGATATTCTAGCACTAGAAAAGGTTCAGAAAAAGGCAACTAAAATGATTAGGGGTTTAGAGAGGGTCCCATATGAGGAAAGATTAAAGAGGCTAGGACTCTTCAGCTTGGAAAAGAGAAGACTAAGGGAGGACATGATAGAGGTATATAGAATCATGAGTGATGTTGAGAAAGTGGATAAGGAAAAGTTATTTACTTATTCCCATAATACAAGAACTAGGGGTCACCAAATGAAATTAATAGGCAGCAGGTTTAAAACAAATAAAAGGAAGTTCTTCTTCACGCAGCGCACAGTCAACTTGTGGAACTCCTTACCTGAGGAGGCTGTGAAGGCTAGGACTATAACAATGTTTAAAAGGGGACTGGATAAATTCATGGTGGCTAAGTCCATAAATGGCTATTAGCCAGGATGGGTAAGAATGGTGTCCCTAGCCTCTGTTCATCAGAGGATGGAGATGGATGGCAGGAGAGAGATCACTTGATCATTGCCTGTTAGATTCACTCCCTCTGGGGCACCTGGCATTGGCCACTGTCGGTAGACAGATACTGGGCTAGATGGACCTTTGGTCTGACCCGGTACGGTCTTTCTTATGGAATATAAAGTACATACAATTAACTATATAGAGCAATATAAACAAATCATTATAGTACATTTTAGTTTGTACTGACTTCACTAGTGCTTTTTATGTAGCCTTTTGTAAAACTAGGCAAATATCTAGATGAGTTGGTGTACCCAGTGATGAGCTGCCAAAATCTTAACAACTAGTTCCCTACCGGGTCTTTGGCGGCACTTCGGCAGCGGGTCCTTCACTCACTCCGGGTCTTCGGCGGCACTTCAGCGGTGGGTTCTTCAGTGCCGCCGAAGACCCAGAGCGAGTGAAGGACCCGCCACCGAAGTGCCACCCAAGACTTGGAGCCCCACGTGTTTTTTTACGTTTTATTAGTCGTCCCTGCCGGGGCCCCATTGAAATCAGGCCCCGCACTTCCTAAAGCCAGCCCTGCACATCGGGGTTGCAAAATTATATTGGGGGCTGGGTAGGGAAGGCTGTGCCTCCCCATCCAACCCCCACCACATCCTGCCCCCGACTGCCCCCCTCAGAACCCGCAATCCATCAACCTCCCCCCCACTCCTTGTCCCCTGACCACCCCCTCCTGAGACCCCCCCCACCCTAACTGCCCCCCAGGACCTCACCCCCTACCCAGCTCGCCCTGCTCCCTGTCCCCTGACTCCCCCGACCCCATTCATCACCACCACCCCGACAGACCCCCAGAACTCCCACGCCTACACAACCCCCCCGTTCCCCATCGCCTGACCGCCCCCCCAGAACCTCTGCCCCCTCCAACTGCTCCTTGCCCCTTATCCATCCCCTCCTCCTGGTCCCAGTGTGTAAGAATGCTGTGTAGCCCGCTGGAGCGCTCAGCCCCCGCCCCTTACCTTGCCATAAATGGGGTCTGAGGAACATTCTTCAGGCAAATAGCTGGGTCTATCCCTTTTTGTCCCTAATAGGGATGTAGAGATGGAAATGTGATGAGTGTAACTTATGGATGGTTTCATAACGTAACCTTGAGTGTTTTATAATAAAAATTATTACAAAAAAAGAAAAGAGTAAAAAGGTGTGAGCATGTCTCATGGTAACTGGCAAAATGGCTGCCTCCCTGTTGGATGTCCTTACTCCTCACCCACAAGTTTATTTTAAATTACAATCTTTTGGACAAATTGACAAAAAGTTTCTCTCATAAAAGCTAAATCTTAACTGATTGGATAAAATATGGGTAATTAAAGATAGATTTGTGAGTTTAAAAGGGGCAACAAATGATAGTCTGGCTCACTGACCTAAGCAAGTAATTGAAAATGGAAGGAGCTGCAACTCCGCAGAGTCTAACTTACGACATAGCAGCACTGAAAATATGACAGAGAGATTGGAAATGATTTCAAAGATTATTTTTGTCCTTTTCTAGAGAGGTCTTCAGTATTAAATCTCATCTGGCTTATATAGAACATGAATAACAAACTGCTGTGTAAACTAATGAGCTTAGGGGTGAAATTTATCTCACTGAAAAACAAAATGGACAAATATGAAGAGAAGCAGAATGACCTAGAAAATAGATCTCGTACCAGGCACCACTGAAGGGGAAATTATTATTTGTTTGCTTCAGAAATTCCTCCCTGAAGTGCTTAAATTGGGCCTTCAGCCACCTCACACAGTCTGTCAGATCTGGCTGAAAAAGGCGGGAAAATGATAAACCTATGCCCATCATGTCTAAATTGCTAACTGTGAGTGATAATGAGATACTGAATGTTTCTAGGAAAGCCCAGGAAATATGACAAAATTGCCTATACATTTTATAACTTTATTTGGATGGTTAGTTGGATTTATTTATTTAGTATGAACTGATGTGAAAAGGGCTGCCTTTAATGGAACAAAACAGCTTGTAAGAGGGACTAACATTAAATATGAAATCATTACCCAGATATGTTAATATGAACCTGGTGGGTCTCTGCAGGATTTTACAAAACATCAGCAGAGATGTGGCAGTATAAAACCAGAGAAGATCAAAATAACATAACTTTTTTACTTAAAAGCTATTCCAACAATTACACTTAATTCTTGTCCACTGCACTCTATTCCTAGATGAATGCATTCTTGTTAAACTTCAGGTTTATCAGCACTTGAGCAAATAATTTTATTCTCAATATACTTTCAGAATATGTGAAATTGAATATTATTTGAAAATGCATAAATTTACCACTATATCTGCCATTATAAACAAAATATTTGGGTACCAAGGCAAAGTATTAACACAATATTTTATTGATTAAATGGCTCCTTTAAACATTGATTTTTACTAATAAAAGATAAAATGTATTTATACTGATTAAATAATTGTTTCATATATTATACCTATTTTTTAAATTGTATCTAAAATTTGGTTGGCTCACAATTAATGCTATTATTCATTACTTTAGAAGGTAAATCTATGCTGCTATGTATTAAAATGCAGTTTAATAATTACAATATTTCTATGATGGTAGCATCTAGGAGCCTCAGTCATGCACCAGGGCCCCATTGTGCAAGGTCCTGTTTGATAGGGGTATGTTCTGATCCTGCCTGCAATAGGGAGTGGCCTGACCAGCACATGTGAGCAGTTTTGGTATTTAAAATCCAAGCTCAGTAGGATATGTCCAATTGTACGCAGAGGCCCAGAGATTACTTGTGAGAAAGGCGGGCAGAGAGGTTGGATGGGAAATGTTGTGAGGTTCCATTTGAAGCATCATCTGTGTTGGTGCTGAAGTAGGTCAACAAGTCTTATAAACTTCATTGTCCTGACAGATAGAGGAGGGATAGCTCAGTGGTTTGAGCATTGGCCTGCTAAACCCCAGCTTGTGAGTTCAATCCTTGAGGAGGCCACTTAGGGATCTGGGGCAAAAATTGGTCCTGCTAGTGAAGGCAGGGGGCTGGACTCAATGACCTTTCGAGGTCCCTTCCAGTTCTAGGAGATTGGTATATCTCCAATTATTACCTTTAGATAACATCTTGATTGGCTCTTCAGGGCAGCCTTTACTGTCTGAGGGGGCTAAAGATCAGCTGGTTGACCATGCTTAATTAGTCCTTGGTCTCACAAGTTACGTGGATGCACTGAAAGGACTTTGCATCGGTAGAACCTTTCCTGTATTAGAGCTATTCCAGAGGGGAATAGACAACCACTGAATTCTTCAGTGGTGTATAAAGTAGCTTGAGGGAACAGAGTGAACTTGCACTGGGCCTTAATGTCAATCAGCCAAGTTTCTGTCATGGAGGCTAGATCAGGTGAGAGTCTTGGGCCCTGGATGGTGAGGAATTTGTTGACCACTGGCCTTGCACTGGATGACATGAGGTTGTGAAGGCCTGGGGCTTTTCTGTTTTGGCTCTGTGTGGGTTGGCTGTTTGCTGGGTGCACGGGTTTTCAACAGCTGTCTGGTGACCTTCATTTCAGATGCAGGCTAGTGTCTCCTCTGTAGGTTTCTTCATCTTATGGTTTGTGTTGAGGAAAGACGTAGATTGGTGACCAGGTTGATTGTGCTGGTGAGTTTGTGTTGTCACAGCTACCTACGGAGCAGGAAGATTGTTAAACCCTCCAAGGGCTTACTCTCCACAAGCTGCTTTATATCAAGAGTTCATCATAGGAGAGATCCAGTTATCTGATAGTAATTCCTCTGTGGCTTGGGAAAGTCACTTGCATTATGAAAAGCCCTATTGCAGATGTATGTGTGAGGCAGGGACTCACATGAGATAGAGCCCATCTACTTAGCCAAACTACTATTCGGCAGTCAATGTCTAGACGCTAAAATGATGGAGGCAATAGAAATGCCTTAGAGAGGTGACCAGAGAACAGACATGTGCACTGGTATTTCCAGTAAATACTTAATACTTTCAAGATGTCTACACAAGCTAACTGGAGCCTCACTAGCTAATAATTACTTGCCCCGACCGTCCTATAAAAAAGAACTTTGATAACATCTTCATAGAATCATAGAAATGTAGGGCTGAAAAAGACCTCAAGAAGTCATCAAAATAAACATTGTGTACTGAGGCAACACCAAGCCAGCCTAGACTATTCCTGACAGGTGTTTGTCTGACCTGTTCTTAACCTTCACAACCTCCCTTGAACCCTATTATAGAACTTAACTATCTTTATTGTTTAAAAGGTTTTCCTAATATCTACCTTAAATTCCCTTGCTGCAGACTAAGCACATTACATTTTGTTCTACCTTCAGTGGGCTTGGAGAACAATTGATCATAGTCCTCTTTATAACTTCCCTTAACATATTTGAAGACTGTTATCAGGTTCCCCCTTCAGTCTTCTTTCCTCAAGACTTAACATGCCCAGATTTTTTTTAACCTTTCCTCATAGGTCAGGTTTTCTAAACCTTTTATCTTTTTCGTTGCTCTCCTCTGGACACTCTCCAATTTGTCCACATATTTTATGAAAGGTGTTACCCAGAATTGGACATAATACTCAAGGATGTTAGTTTAGGCTTGTAAAGCTAGTTTGAGTTCACAAACCTTTCCTTCCCACCACCTTCTACTATTAAAAAACAAATGGGAAAACCCCATCTTTTTTCCAAAGCTGATTCAATTTTTCATGCCTTTCTAGTTGAAGAAAAACTTGGGCTGTGTGGAAACGTGGACTTTCCCCCTATCAGCTGCCACAAGTGAGTGCTTTTTAGATAATGTGTTGTTTCCATTAGGATTTTGTCTTTCTCCCCGTTTGCTCTGTTTTTGTATTTGTTGTTTGCATTTCTTTAATGTGGTCTACAGTCTGTTGTTTTCCCATCTTCTCCTTAACTGTATCTTTCTCTCTTAACTCATCCCTTCACTCCTAGAGTGGGTTTGAGATGGAGCTGACCTCTTGAACTCATGCCATTTAAGGGGTGTGTGAAATTACATTGAACAAATTCACCCATTACTAGTTTTGATCAAAGGTATTTATTGGTTATAATGCTCTTGTCTTTCTGCTTTCCTGTTTTGGTGGCTTGGGAAGGCTTTAATTCTGGACCCTGGCTACATTTGAATTTAATTTTCTTTAACTAAAGTTCATCTGTGCCTACTGCCTTGGATTGGTGCATTTTTTTAAACTGTTAACCAAGGGAAAATATGTCACAACAATTATCTACGTGTAACCCACTTGCTCAATGTGCATTCACCCCCCCCTCTGTACGTGAGCTACATAGTATTCAGGTCTGCCAGCTAGCTGTAGAGGGTCACAGCCTTAGCTATGAAGGCCCCAGTGATGACTATCATACAGACAAAAAAAGAAATAAAAAATTTATTATATAGTGAACAGTGTCGTGAAAATTGGATCCAGATTTCAACTTCCCCGCAACTGGAGGGGTGTTGAGGCCCAGGGATGGAATTCCCTCCTGTGCAGCCTGGCTGGTGAGAGAAATTGTTGACCTAGGCGAAGGGGGTGTGATATCCATGCCAAGTACACCTTTACCTCGATATAACGCTGTCCTTGGGAGCCAAAAAATCTTACCGTGTTATAGGTAAAACCACGTTATATCAAACTTGCTTTGATCCACCGGAGTGCGCAGCCCTCCCACCTACCCACCCCTCCCGCCCCCGGAGCACTGCTTTACCACATTATATCTGAATTTGTGTTATATCAGGTCACATTATATCAGGGTAGAGGTGTTTTCTCCATCTTCAAAAACAACTTTAAAAAAATCAACAAATACACAAATCAAACTTTGAATGAAATGAGGTTACAAATGGATCCTCCACTGCATTCTTTTCACTTATAGAATACTCTTCCCCAAAGATTCTCAAAGAAACAAGAAAATTATTAAAGCTAATGTTAAAAAGTTATATAGTACACGGGTTAAGAAAAGTGTGTCTATATATCTGGGTATAGTGTTTAGATTATCCACAAATATAAAGTTTGTTTTAAAAGCCATAAGATACATATAGTGCATAATCAGCAATAACCCAAATATAGGTGAATAAATTTAACAATACAGTTTAGATAGTCAGTACATCCCTTATGAAAAGTTGTACAGTGAGTTGGTTGTAGAAAGCAAATAAAGGAATGAGTGGAAGATTGTCCCTCAGTAATTGAGAATTTAGGGTAAGTTGTCCATTTAGAAAATTCAATCCATGAGGAAAGTATTTCAATTATTTTCCCAACTGCGCTTCTCATCGGCACTCCAGCTCATCCCTCCTAATATTGTCAATGACCGGTCATGAGTTCTATGTAAAACTAGACTTTCAAAATATATCCTGAATCATCACCCACTGCATCATAGACCTGATCTAACGCCCTCTGAAATCAATGGAAAGACTCACGTGGCTTTCAGTGGACATTAGCTGTCTGTGCTTATAGATTTGTCTGACAACTTATCCTATAAAGACCTTGGGGGCAGGGGCATTCCTTCCTCTGTTTTTTTTCTTGGCACATTCTCCATTCAGAAGCCTGACTCGGTCTCCTAGCTAGTGTTTCCCTGGCAGCATCAACAAATGTTGAGACATTTTCCAACCAAAAACATATCTTTAAGATCTTTGATTGGAACTCTGTCAGGATCACTTACCAATGAGAAAAGGCTAAAAACATGTCCAACAAACCACCTGCTGCAGAACTGGATTGTGCCTCAACACATTTCTAATTAT